>NW_001846895.1:0-1097 GCF_000001215.4 Drosophila melanogaster
AAAATTTGCAAAATATGGCCAAAAAATTTAATTTCTATTTTTGAACACAGTTTGATTGGAAATTTTATTACTGAGCTCAGTGAGGTATGGCATTCCATATTCAGACTATTACTTTTTGAAGGATTTAGGAAATTAACTTTTGGATCAATTTTCGCATTTTTTGTAAGGAGGGGGGTCATCAAAATTTGCAAAATATGGCCAAAAAATGTAATTTCCATTTTTGAACACAGTTTGATTGGAAATTTTATTACGAGCTCAGTGAGGTATGACATTCCATATTCAGACAATTATTTTTTATGTTGTGGCAAAATAAATGATTATTTGATGACCGAAATTTGGAAAAACAGACTCTGCAAAAATGTTGATATTTACAAACGAAATTTTCGTCATAACTTGGCTAAAAATGGTCACATAGATGTAAGAATAACTGTTTTAAGCAGCTAATTACCAGTGCTAACGATCTCTATTACTTTTTGAAGGATTTAGGGAAATTAATTTTTGAATCAATTTTCGCATTTTTTGTAAGGAGGGTGGTCATCAAAATTTGCAAAATAAAGCCAAAAAATTTAATATCCATTTTTGAACACAGTTTGATTGGAAATTGTATTACGAGCTCAGTGAGGTATGACATTCCATATTCTGACAATTATTTTTAATGTTGTGGCAAAATAAATGATTATTTGATGACCGAAATTTGGAAAAACAGATTCTGCAAAAATGTTGATATTTACAAACGAAATTTTTGTTATAACTTGGCTAAAAATGGTCACATAGATGTACGAATAACTGTTTTGAGCAGCTAATTACCAGTGCTAACGATCCCTATTACTTTTTGAAGGATTTAGGAAACTAATTTTTGGATAAATTTTCGTATTTTCTGTATGGAGGGGGGTCATCAAAATTTGCCAAATATGGCCAAAAAATGTAATTTCCATTTTTGAACACAGTTTGATTGGAAATTTTATTACGAGCTCAGTGAGGTATGACATTCCATATTCAGACAATTATTTTTTATGTTGTGGCATAATAAATGATTATTTGATGACCGAAATTTGGAAAAACAGACTCTGCAAAAATGTTGATATTACAAACGAAAT
>NW_001846108.1:0-1441 GCF_000001215.4 Drosophila melanogaster
CAAAAATGTTGATTTTTACAAACGAAATTTTCGTTATAACTTGGCTAAAAATGGTCACATAGATGTAAGAATAACCTGTTTTGAGCAGCTAATTACCAATGCTAACGATCCCTATTACTTTTTGAAGGATTTTGGGAAATTAATTTTTGAATCAATTTCCGCATTTTTTGTTAGGAGGGAGTCATCAAAATTTGCAAAATATGGCCATAAAATTTAATTTCCATTTTTGAACACAGTTTGATTGGAAATTTTATTACGAGTTTAGTGAGGTATGACATTCCATATTCAGACAATTATTTTTTATGTTGTGGCAAAATAAATGATTATTTGATGACCGAAATTTGGAAAAACAGATTCTGCCAAAATGTTGATATTTACAAACCAAATTTTCGTTATAACTTGGCTAAAAATTGTCACATAGATGTAAGAATAACTGTTTTGAGCAGCTAATTACCAGTGCTAACGATCCCTATTACTTTTTGAAGGATTTTGGGAAATTAATTTTTTGATCAATTTTCGCATTTTTTGTAAGGAGGGGGGTCATCAAAATTTGCAAAATATGGCCATAAAATTTAATTTCCATTTTTGAACACAGTTTGATTGAAAATTTTATTACGAGCTTAGTGAGGTATGACATTCCATATTCAGACAATTATTTGTTATGTTGTGGCAAAATAAATGATTATTTGATGACCGAAATTTGGAAAAACAGACTCTGCAAAAATGTTGATATTTACAAACGAAATTTTCGTTATAACTTGGCTAAAAATGGTCACATAGATGTAAGAATAACTGTTTTGAGCAGATAATTACCAGTGCTAACGATCCCTATTACTTTTTGAAGGATTTTGGGAAATTAATTTTTGGATCAATTTTCACATTTTTTGTAAGGAGGGGGGTCATTAAAACTTGCCAAATATGGCCAAAAAATTTAATTTCCATTTTTGATCACAATTTGATTGGAAATTTTATTACGAGCTCAGTGAGGTATGACATTCCATATTCAGACAATTATTTTTTATGTTGTGGCAAAATAAATGATTATTTGATGACCGAAATTTGGAAACAACATATTCTGCCAAAATGTTGATATTCACAAACCAAATTTTCTGTTATAACTTGGCTAAAAATGGTCACATAGATGTAAGAATAACTGTTTTGAGCAGCTAATTACCAGTGCTAACGATCTCTATTACTTTTTGAAGGATTTTGGGAAATTAATTTTTGGATCAATTTTCACATTTTTTGTAAGGAGGGGGGTCATTAAAACTTGCCAAATATGGCCAAAAAATTTAATTTCCATTTTTGAACACAGTTTGATTGGAAATTTTATTACGAGCTCAGTGAGGTATGACATTCCATATTCAGACAATTATTTTTTATGTTGTGGCAAAATAAATGATTATTTGATGACCGAAATTGGAAAAACAGACTCTCAAAA
>NW_001845647.1:0-2286 GCF_000001215.4 Drosophila melanogaster
TTATAACGAAAATTTGGTTTGTAAATATCCACATTTTTGCAGAGTCTGTTTTTCCAAATTTCGGTCATCAAATAATCATTTATTTTGCCACAACATAAAAAATAATTGTCTGAATATAGAATGTCATATGTCACTGAGCTCGTAATAAAATTTCCAATCAAACTGTGTTCAATAATGGAAATTAAATTTTTTGGCCATATTTGGCAAGTTTTGATGACCCCCCTCCTTACAAAAAATGTGATAATTGATCCAAAAATTAATTTCCCAAAATCCTTCAAAAAGTAATAGGGATCGTTAGCACTGGTAATTAGCTGCTCAAAACAGTTATTCTTATATCTATGTGACCATTTTTAGCCAAGTTATAACGAAAATTTGGTTTGTAAATATCCACATTTTTGCAGAGTCTGTTTTTCCAAATTTCGGTCATCAAATAATCATTTATTTTGCCACAACATAAAAAATAATTGTCTGAATATAGAATGTCATATCTCACTGAGCTCGTAATAAAATGTCCAATCAAACTGTGTTCAATAATGGAAATTAAATTTTTTGGCCATATTTGGCAAGTTTTGATGACCCCCCTCCTTACAAAAAATGTGAAAATTGATCCAAAAATTAATTTCCCAAAATCCTTCAAAAAGTAATAGGGATCGTTAGCACTGGTAATTAGCTGCTCAAAACAGTTATTCTTACATCTATGTGACCATTTTTAGCCAAGTTATAACGAAAATTTCGTTTGTAAATATCAACATTTTTGCAGAGTCTGTGACAATTTTTAGCCAAGTTATAACGAAAATTTGGTTTGTAAATATCAACATTTTGGCAGAATCTGTTTTTCCAAATTTCGGTCATCAAAAAATCATTTATTTTGCCACAACATAAAAAATAATTGTCTGAATATGGAATGTCATACCTCACTAAGCTCGTAATAAAATTTCCAATCAAACTGTGTTCAAAAATGGAAATTAAATTTTTTGGCCATATTTTGCAAATTTTGATGACTCCCTCCTTACAAACAATGCGGAAATTGATTCAAAAATTAATTTCCCGAAATCCTTCAAAAAGTAATAGGGATCGTTAGCACTGGTAATTAGCTGCTCAAAACAGTTATTCTTATATCTATGTGACCATTTTTAGCCAAGTTATAACGAAAATTTGGTTTGTAAATATCCACATTTTTGCAGAATCTGTTTTTCCAAATTTCGGTCATCAAATAATCATTTATTTTGCCACAACATAAAAAATAATTGTCTGAATATAGAATGTCATATCTTACTGAGCTCTTAATAAAATTTCCAATCAAACTGTGTTCAAAAATGGAAATTAAATTTTTTGGCCATATTTGGCAAATTTTGATGACCCCCTCCTTAAAAAAAATGCGGAAATTGATTCAAAAATTAATTTCCCAAAATCCTTCAAAAAGTAATAAGGATCGTTAGCACTGGTAATTAGCTGCTCAAAACAGTTATTCTTACATCTATGTGACAATTTTTAGCCAAGTTATAACGAAAATTTGGTTTGTAAATATCAACATTTTGGCAGAATCTGTTTTTCCAAATTTCGGTCATCAAATAATCATTTATTTTGTAATAAAATTTCCAATCAAACTGTGTTCAAAAATGGAAATTAAATTTTATGGCCATATTTTGCAAATTTTGATGACTCCCTCCTTACAAAAAATGCGGAAATTGATTCAAAAATTAATTTCCCAAAATCCTTCAAAAAGTAATAGGGATCGTTAGCACTGGTAATTAGCTGCTCAAAACAGTTATTCTTACATCTATGTGACCATTTTTAGCCAAGTTATAACGAAAATTTCGTTTGTAAATATCAACATTTTTGCAGTCTGTTTTTCCAAATTTCGGTCATCAAATAATCATTTATTTTGCCACAACATAAAAAATAATTGTCTGAATATGGAATGTCATACCTCACTAAACTCGTAATAAAATTTCCAATCAAACTGTGTTCAAAAATGGAAATTAAATTTTATGGCCATATTTTGCAAATTTTGATGACTCCCTCCTTACAAAAAATGCGGAAATTGATTCAAAAATTAATTTCCCAAAATCCTTCAAAAAGTAATAGGGATCGTTAGCTCTGGTAATTAGTTGCTTAAAACAGTTATTCTTACATCTATGTGACCATTTTTAGCCAAGTTATAACGAAAATTTGGTTTGTAAATATCTACATTTTTGCAGAGTCTGTTTTTGCAAATTTCGGTCATCAAATAATCATTTATTTTGCCACAACATAAAAAATAATTGTCTGAATATGGAATGTCAT
>NW_001846134.1:0-1412 GCF_000001215.4 Drosophila melanogaster
TTGTCTAAATTTGGAATGTCATCCTTCACTGAGCTCGTTATAAAATTTCCAATCAAACTGCGTTCAAAAATGGAAATTAATTTTTTGGCCATATTTTGCAAATTTTGATGACCCCCCTCCTTACAAAAAATGCGGAAATTGATTCAAAAATTAATTTCCCAAAATCCTTCAAAAAGTAATAGGGATCGTTAGCACTGGTAATTAGCTGCTCAAAACAGTTATTCTTACATCTATGTGACCATTTTTAGCCAAGTTATAACGAAAATTTCGTTTGTAAATATCAACATTTTTGCAGAGTCTGTTTTTCCAAATTTCGGTCATCAAATAATCATTTATTTTGCCACAACATACGAAATAATTGTCTGAATATGGAATGTCATACCTCACTAAGTTCGTAAGAAAATTTCCAATCAAACTGTATTCAAAAATGGAAATTAAATTTTATGGCCATATTTTGCAAATTTTGATGACTCGGTCATCAAATAATCATTTATTTTGCCACAACATACGAAATAATTGTCTGAATATGGAATGTCGTACCTCACTGAGCTCGTAATAAAATTTCCAATCAAACTGTGTTCAAAAATGGAAATTAAATTTTTTGGCCATATTTTGCAAATTTTGATGACTCCCTCCTTACGAAAAATGCGGAAATTGATTCAAAAATTAATTTCCCAAAATCCTTCAAAAAGTAATAGGGATCGTTAGCACTGGTAATTAGCTGCTCAAAACAGTAATTCTTACATCTATGTGACCATTTTTAGCCAAGTTATAACGAAAATTTCGTTTGTAAATATCAACATTTTTGCAGAGTCTGTTTTTCCAAATTTCAAATCATCATTTATTTTGCCACAACATAAAAATAATTGTCTAAATATGGAATGTCATACCTCACTGAGCTCGTAATAAAATTTCCAATCAAACTGTGTTCAAAAATGGAAATTAAATTTTTTGGCCATATTTTGCAAATTTTGATGACCCCCCTCCTTACAAAAAATGCGAAAATTGATCCAAAAATTAATTTCCCAAAATCCTTCAAAAAGTAATAGGGATCGTTAGCACTGGTAATTAGCTGCTCAAAACAGTTATTCTTACATCTATGTGACCATTTTTAGCCAAGTTATAACGAAAATTTCGTTTGTAAATATCAACATTTTTGCAGAGTCTGTTTTTCCAAATTTCGGTCATCAAATAATCATTTATTTTGCCACAACATACGAAATAATTGTCTGAATATGGAATGTCGGTACCTCACTGAGCTCGTAATAAAATTTCCAATCAAACTGTGTTCAAAAATGGAAATTAAATTTTTTGGCCATATTTTGCAAATTTTGATAACCCCCCTCCTTACAAAAAATGCGAAAATTGATCCAAAAATTAATTTCCCTAAATCCTTCAAAAAGAATAGGGAT
>NW_001845719.1:0-2113 GCF_000001215.4 Drosophila melanogaster
AATGGTCACATAGGTGTAAGAATAACTGTTTTGAGCAGCTAATTACCAGTGCTAACGATCCCTATTACTTTTTGAAGGATTTTGGGAAATTAATTTTTGGATCAATTTTCGCATTTTTTGTAAGGAGGGGGGTCATACAAATTTGCTAAATATGGCCATAAAATTTAATTTCCATTTTTGAACACAGTTTGATTGGAAATTTTATTACGAGCTTAGTGAGGTATGACATTCCATATTCAGTTAATTATTTCGTATGTTGTTGCAAAATAAATGATTATTTGATGACCGAAATTTGGAAAAACAGACTCTGCAAAAATGTTGATATTTACAAACGAAATTTTCGTTATAACTTGGCTAAAAATGGTCACATAGATGTAAGAATAACTGTTTTGAGCAGCCAATTACCAGTGCTAACGATCCCTATTACTTTTTGAAGGATTTTGGGAAATTAATTTTTGGATCAATTTTCGCATTTTTTGTAAGGAGGGGGGTCATCAAAATTTGCCAAATATGGCCAAAAAATTTAATTTCCATTTTTGAACACAGTTTGATTGGAAATTTTATTACGAGCTCAGTGAGGTATGACATTCCATATTCAGACAATTATTTCGTATGTTGTGGCAAAATAAATGATTATTTGATGACCGAAATTTGGAAAAACAGACTCTGCAAAAATGTTGATATTTACAAACGAAATTTTCGTTATAACTTGGCTAAAAATGGTCACATAGATGTAAGAATAACTGTTTTGAGCAGCTAATTACCAGTGCTAACGATCCCTATTACTCTTTGAAGGATTTTGGGAAATTAATTTTTGAATCAATTTCCGCATTTTTTGTAAGGAGGGAGTCATCAAAATTTGCAAATATGGCCAAAAAATTTAATTTCCATTTTTGAACACAGTTTGATTGGAAATTTTATTACGAGCTCAGTGAGGTATGACATTCCATATTCAGACAATTATTTTTTATGTTGTGGCAAAATAAATGATTATTTGATGACCGAAATTTGGAAAAACAGATTCTGCCAAAATGTTGATATTTACAAACCAAATTTTCGTTATAACTTGGCTAAAAATGGTCACATAGATGTAAGAATAACTGTTTTGAGCAGCTAATTACCAGTGCTAACGATCCCTATTACTTTTTGAAGGATTTTGGGAAATTAATTTTTGGATCAATTTTCGCATTTTTTGTAAGGAGGGGGTTCATCAAAATTTGCTAAATATGGCCATAAAATTTAATTTCCATTTTTGAACACAGTTTGATTGGAAATTTTATTACGAGCTTAGTGAGGTATGACATTCCATATTCAGACAATTATTTTTTATGTTGTGGCAAAATAAATGATTATTTGATGACCGAAATTTGGAAAAACAGATTCTGCCAAAATGTTGATATTTACAAACCAAATTTTCGTTATAACTTGGCTAAAAATGCTCACATAGATGTACGAATATCTGTTTTGAGCAGCTAATTACCAGTGCTAACGATCCCTATTAGTTTTTGAAGGATTTAGGGAAATTAATTTTTGGATCAATTTTCGCATTTTTTGTAAGGAGGGGGTCATCAAAATTTACAAAATATGGCCAAAAAATTTAATTTCCATTTTTGAACACAGTTTGATTGGAAATTTTATTACGAGCTCAGTGAGGTATGACATTCCATATTCAGACAATTATTTCGTATGTTGTGGCAAAATAAATGATTATTTGATGACCGAAATTTGGAAAAACAGACTGCAAAAATGTTGATATTTACAAACGAAATTTTCGTTATAACTTGGCTAAAAATGGTCACATAGATGTAAAAATAACTGTTTTGAGCAGCTAATTACCAGTGCTAACGATCCCTATTACTTTTTGAAGGATTTAGGGAAATTAATTTTTGGATCAATTTTCGCATTTTTTGTAAGGAGGGGGGTTATCAAAATTTGCAAAATATGGCCAAAAAATTTAATTTCCATTTTTGAACACAGTTTGATTGGAAATTTTATTACGAGCTCAGTGAGGTACGACATTCCATATTCAGACAATTATTTCGTATGTTGGGGCAAAATAAATGATTATTTGATGACCCAAATTTGGAAAAACAGACTCTGCAAAAATGTTGAT
>NW_001845857.1:0-1899 GCF_000001215.4 Drosophila melanogaster
TTTTTTGTTGTGGAAAATAATGATTATTTGATGACCAAAATTTGGAAAAACAGATTCTGCCAAAATGTTGATATTTACAAACCAAATTTTCGTTATAACTTGGCTAAAAATTGTCACATAGATGTAAGATTAACTGTTTTGAGCAGCTAATTACCAGTGCTAACCGATCCCTATTACTTTTTGAAGGATTTTGGGAAATTAATTTTTGGATCAATTTTCGCATTTTTTGTAAGGAGGGGGGTCATCAAAATTTGCTAAATATGGCCATAAAATTTAATTTCCATTTTTGAACACAGTTTGATTGGAAATTTTATTACGAGCTTGGTGAGGTATGACATTCCATATTCAGGCAATTATTTTTTATGTTGTGGCAAAATAAATGATTATTTGATGACCAAAATTTGGAAAAACAGATTCTACCAAATTAATGATATTTACAAACGAAATTTTCGTTATAACTTGGTTAAAAATGGTCACATAGATGTAAGAATAACTGTTTTGAGCAGCTAATTATCAGTGCTAACGATCCCTATTACTTTTTGAAGGATTTAGGAAAATTAATTTTTGAATCAATTTTCGCATTTTTTGTTAGGAGGGGGGTCATCAAAATTGGCAAAATATGGCCAAAAAATTTAATTTCCATTTTTGAACACAGTTTGATTGGAAATTTTATTACGAGCTCAGTGAGGTATGACATTCCATATTCAGACAATTATTATTTATGTTTTTGCAAAATAAATGATTTTTTGATGACCGAAATTTGGAAAAACAGACTCTGCAAAAATGTTGATATTTACAAACGAAATTTTCGTTATAACTTGGCTAAAAATGGTCACATAGATGTAAGAATAACTGTTTTGAGCAGCTAATTATCAGTGCTAACGATCCCTATTACTTTTTGAAGGATTTTGGAAAATTAATTTTTGGATCAATTTTCGCATTTTTTGTTAGGAGGGGGGTCATCAAAATTGGCAAAATATGGCCAAAAAATTTAATTTCCATTTTTGAACACAGTTTGATTGGAAATTTTATTACGAGCTCAGTGAGGTATGACATTCCATATTCAGACAATTATTATTTATGTTTTTGCAAAATAAATGATTTTTTGATGACCGAAATTTGGAAAAACAGACTCTGCAAAAATGTTGATATTTACAAACGAAATTTTCGTTATAACTTGGCTAAAAATGGTCACATAGATGTAAGAATAACTGTTTTGAGCAGCTAATTACCAGTGCTAACGATCCCTATTACTTTTTGAAGGATTTTGGGAAATAAATTTTTGGATCAATTTTCGCATTTTTTGTAAGGAGGGGGGTCATCAAAATTGGCAAAATATGGCCAAAAAATTTAATTTCCATTTTTGAACACAGTTTGATTGGAAATTTTATTACGAGCTTGGTGAGGTATGACATTCCATATTCAGGCAATTATTTTTTATGTTGTGGCAAAATAAATGATTATTTGATGACCGAAATTTGGAAAAACAGACTCTGCAAAAATGTTGATATTTACAAACGAAATTTTCGTTATAACTTGGCTAAAAATGGTCACATAGATGTAAGAATAACTGTTTTGAGCAGCTAATTATCAGTGCTAACGATCCCTATTACTTTTTGAAGGATTTAGGAAAATTAATTTTTGAATCAATTTTCGCATTTTTTGTAAGGAGGGGGGTCATAAAAATTTGCAAAATATGGCCAAAAAATTTAATTTCCATTTTTGAACAAAGTTTGATTGGAAATTTTATTACGAGCTCAGTGAGGTATGACATTCCATATTCAGACAATTATTATTTATGTTTTTGCAAAATAAATGATTTTTTGATGACCGAAATTTGGAAAAACAGACTCTGCAAAAATGTTGATATTTACAAACGAAATGTTCGTTATAACTTGG
>NW_001847231.1:0-1018 GCF_000001215.4 Drosophila melanogaster
GAGCCCTAATTCTAAATTTCCAAATCGGGTACTTCTCGCCATCAAACGGCTTAATATTACGTTTAGCCTTGTCCATTTTTCACTCAAATTCCGAGAAGGAAATAATTTCACAAGAATGTGAAAAAAAAAGCTATTTCACAAGAATGTGAAAAAATGCTATTTCACAATTTATTTTCACAATCTTTAATTCACAATTTAATTGTTTATTAGGCATGGACTGGGCCCATAACCTGTTGTAATTTATAATTTATATTTCCTTTCTTAATAAATAAATAAATAGTCAAGTTTATGTTTGAGTTTTATGATTTATATTTTAAGTTATTTCAACTGCAACACCAGCACCACGACCTACTCACAGCAAAAAACGTACAAGAAGGAAAGAAGGAATAAAAAGAGTGGTATTCTCTTACAATATGTTTTATGGCATAAAAGGTGTGGCCATTCATATCAAATATAAAGTAGTGTTGTTTAACGTTATTTTTGTAGGTTGAATAGTATATTCCAACACATTCCATATTCAGACAATTATTTTTTATTTTGTGGCAAAATAAATGATTATTTGATGACCGAAATTTGGAAAAACAGACTCTGCAAAAATGTTGATATTTACAAACGAAATTTTCGTCATAACTTGGCTAAAAATGGTCACATAGATGTAAGAATAACTGTTTTAAGCAGCTTATTACCAGTGCTAACGATCCCTATTACTTTTTGAAAGATTTAGGAAAATTAATTTTTGGATCACTTTTCGCATTTTTTGTAAGGAGGGGGGTCATCAAAATTTGCAAAATAATGCCAAAAAATTTAATTTCCATTTTTGAACACAGTTTGATTGGAAATTTTATTACGAGCTCAGTGAGGTATGACATTCCATATTCAGACAATTATTTTTTATGTTGTGGCAAAATAAATGATTATTTGATGACCGAAATTTGGAAAAACAGACTCTGCAAAAATGTAGATATTTACAAACGAAATTTTCGTTATAACTTGGATAAAAATGGTCCATTAGATGTAA
>NW_001845872.1:0-1869 GCF_000001215.4 Drosophila melanogaster
TCTGCGTTCTCTGAGGGCAAAAGTTTCGAGTTAGTTGAAGGTGAGGGTGCTCGATCACCGATTTGCGGTGAGACGAAAGAAAAGTATGCATTGTTGCGTTGTAAAGAGAGCCGGCGCTCGTCTTGTTCACATTGTCGCTGAGAACGTATGTCGTTTTGATTCATTGTTCTAAGTCCACATATAACAATTACCAGAACAATATGGAATAATTATTTATTTTAGTAAATAATTACTATAGTCAATAATTGTTAGTTGTGCAAACTGCACTTTACACTTTGTGTTTAACTTTCACTATACTGTTGTAGTTTTTAGAACTTGCTATTCGTAGCTTGAAAGAAACACGTCCGCGAATCTCGAATGCGAATCCACGAAATGATGCGAAAATTGATCCAAAAATTAATTTCCCTTTATCCTTCAAAAAGTAATAGGGATCGTTAGCACTGGTAATTAGCTGCTCAAAACAGTTATTCGTACATCTATGTGACCATTTTTAGCCAAGTTATGACGAATATTTCGTTTGTAAATATCAAGATTTTGCAGAGTCTGTTTTTCCAAATTTCGGTCATCAAATAATCATTTATTTTGCCACAACATAAAAAAAAATTTGTCAGAATATGGAATGTCATACTTCACTGAGCTCGTAATAAAATTTCCATCAAACAGTGTTCAAAAATGAAAATTAAATTTTTTGGCCATATTTTGCAAATTTTGATAACCCCCCTTCCTTACAGAAAATGCGAAAATTGATCCAAAAATTAATTTCCTAAATCCTTAAAAAAGTAATAGGGATCGTTAGCACTGGTAATTAGCTGCTCAAAACAGATATTCGTACGTCTATGTGACCGTTTTTAGCCAAGTTATAACGAAAATTTCGTTTGTAAATATCAACATTTATGCAGAGTCTGTTTTTCCAAGTTTCGGTCATCAAATAATCATTTATTTTGCCACAACATAAAAAATAATTGTCTGAATATGGAATGTCATACCTCACTGAGCTCGGTAATAAAATTTCCAATCAAACTGTGTTCAAAAATGGAAATTACATTTTTTGGCATATTTTGCAAATTTTGATGACCCCCCTCCATACAGAAAATGCGAGAATTGATCCAAAAATTAATTTCCTAAATCCTTCAAAAAGTAATAGGGATCGTTAGCACTGGTAATTAGCTGCTCAAAACAGTTATTCTTACATCTATGTGACCATTTTTAGCCAAGTTATAACGAAAATTTCGTTTGTAAATATCTACATTTTTGCAGAGTCTGTTTTTCCAAATTTCGGTCATCAAATAATCATTTATTTTGCCACAACATAAAAAATAATTGTCTGAATATGGAATGTCATACCTCACTGAGCTCGTAATAAAATTTCCAATCAAACTGTGTTCAAAAATGGAAATTAAATTTTTTGGCATTATTTTGCAAATTTTGATGACCCCCTCCTTACAAAAAATGCGAAAATTGATTCAAAAATTAATTTCCCTAAATCCTTCAAAAAGTAATAGAAATCGTTAGCACTGGTAATTAGCTGCTTAAAACAGATATTCGTACGTCTATGTGACCGTTTTTAGCCAAGTTATAACGAAAATTTCGTTTGTAAATATCAACATTTATGCAGAGTCTGTTTTTCCAAGTTTCGGTCATCAAATAATCATTTATTTTGCCACAACATAAAAAATAATTGTCTGAATATGGAATGTCATACCTCACTGAGCTCGTAATAAAATTTCCAATCAAACTGTGTTCAAAAATGGAAATTACATTTTTTGGCCATATTTTGCAAATTTTGATGACCCCCCTCCATACAGAAAATACGAGAATTGATCCAAAAATTAGTTTCCTAAATCCTTCAAAAAGTAATAGGGATCGAAG
>NW_001845717.1:0-2114 GCF_000001215.4 Drosophila melanogaster
CGCTGCGAGAGGAGCGGGGTAGGGAAGCCGGTCTCTTCGCTCCACGACTTGTGAGCCGAAGCAGGCAGAGAGGGAGAGCAAGAACGCGGTCTGTCGTTCTCTGAGGGCAAAAGTTTCGAGTTAGTTGAAGGTGAGGGTGCTCGATCACCGATTTGCGGTGAGACGAAAGAAAAGTATGCATTGTTGCGTTGTAAAGAGAGCCGGCGCTCGTCTTGTTCACATTGTCGCTGAGAACGTATGTCGTTTTGATTCATTGTTCTAAGTCCACATATAACAATTACCAGAACAATATGGAATAATTATTTATTTTAGTAAATAATTACTATAGTCAATAATTGTTAGTTGTGCAAACTGCACTTTACACTTTGTGTTTAACTTTCACTATACTGTTGTAGTTTTTAGAACTTGCTATTCGTAGCTTGAAAGAAACACGTCAGGTGCCGATGACATGCAATCCACAACTTATGACTTATGACAACTTATTCGTACATCTATGTGACCATTTTTAGCCAAGTTATGACGAATATTTCGTTTGTAAATATCAAGATTTTGCAGAGTCCGTTTTTCCAAATTTCGGTCATCAAATAATCATTTATTTTGCCACAACATAAAAAATAATTGTCTGAATATGGAATGAAATACCTCACTGAGCTCGTAATAAAATTTCCAATCAAACTGTGTTCAAAAATGGAAATTACATTTTTTGGCCATATTTTGCAAATTTTGAAGACCCCCCTCCATACAGAAAATACGAGAATTGATCCAAAAATTAGTTTCCTAAATCCTTCAAAAAGTAATAGGGATCGTTAGCACTGGTAATTAGCTGCTCAAAACAGTTATTCTTACATCTATGTGACCATTTTTAGCCAAGTTATAACGAAAATTTCGTTTGTAAATATCTACATTTTTGCAGAGTCTGTTTTTCCAAATTTCGGTCATCAAATAATCATTTATTTTGCCACAACATAAAAAATAATTGTCTGAATATGGAATGTCATACCTCACTGAGCTCGTAATAAAATTTCCAATCAAACTGTGTTCAAAAATGGAAATTACATTTTTTGGCATTATTTAGCAAATTTTGATGACCCCCTCCTTACAAAAAATGCGAAAATTGATTCAAAAATTAATTTCCCTAAATCCTTCAAAAAGTAATAGAGATCGTTAGCACTGGTAATTAGCTGCTTAAAACAGTTATTCTTACATCTATGTGACCATTTTTGACAAGTTATAACGAAAATTTCGTTTGTAAATATCAACATTTTTGCAGAATCTGTTTTTCCAAATTTCGGTCATCAAATAATCATTTATTTTGCCACAACATAAAAAATAATAGTCTGAATATGGAATGTCATACCTCACTGAGTTCGTAATAAAATTTCCAATCAAACTGTGTTCAAAAATGGAAATTAAATTTTTTGGCCATATTTTGCAAATTTTGATGACCCCCTCCTTACAAGAAATGCGAAAATTGATCCAAAAATTTATTTCCTAAATCCTTCAAAAAGTAATAGAGATCGTTAGCACTGGTAATTAGCTGCTTAAAACAGTTATTCTTACATCTATGTGACCATTTTTGACAAGTTATAACGAAAATTTCGTTTGTAAATATCAACATTTTTGCAGAATCTGTTTTTCCAAATTTCGGTCATCAAATAATCATTTATTTTGCCACAACATAAAAAATAATAGTCTGAATATGGAATGTCATACCTCACTGAGTTCGTAATAAAATTTCCAATCAAACTGTGTTCAAAAATGGAAATTAAATTTTTTGGCCATATTTTGCAAATTTTGATGACCCCCTCCTTACAAGAAATGGGAAAATTGATCCAAAAATTTATTTCCTAAATCCTTCAAAGAGTAATAGGGATCGTTAGCACTGGTAATTAGCTGCTCAAAACAGATATTCGGTACATCTATGTGACCATTTTTAGCCAAGTTATAACGAAAATTTCGTTTGTAAATATCAACATTTTTGTAGAATCTGTTTTTCCAAATTTCGGTCATCAAATAATCATTTATTTTGCCACAACATAAAAAATAATTGTCAGAATATGGAATGTCATACCTCACTGAGCTCGTAATAAAATTTCCAATCAAACTGTGTCAAA
>NW_001846555.1:0-1186 GCF_000001215.4 Drosophila melanogaster
GTCTGCACAGTCGAAATCGACTTCTGCTTTTGTTTTGATTCTTCTTTACGTGCATTATTGTTGTTGCAAACGGTCAGTGCTGCTGAATTATTTACAGCTGGCACAGCGATAATTAGTTGGGCCGCTGACGAAGTTGATGTTGTGGTAGCAGTGGCAGTTGCCAGTGAGGTCACTGCACTCGTTATTGCAGTGTTACAGTTACCCGGGACGGTCGTTTGGCGCTGCGAGAGGAGCGGGGTAGGAGAGGCGGTCTCTTCGCTCCACGACTTGTGAGCCGAAGCAGGCAGAGAGGGAGAGCAAGAACGCGGTCTGACGTTCTCTGAGGGCAAAAGTTTCGAGTTAGTTGAAGGTGAGGGTGCTCGATCACCGATTTGCGGTGAGACGAAAGAAAAGTATGCATTGTTGCGTTGTAAAGAGAGCCGGCGCTCGTCTTGTTCACATTGTCGCTGAGAACGTATGTCGTTTTGATTCATTAATTAATTACCAGAACAATTACCAGAACAATATGGAATAATTATTTATTTTAGTAAATAATTACTATAGTCAATAATTGTTAGTTGTGCAAACTGCACTTTACACTTTGTGTTTAACTTTCACTATACTGTTGTAGTTTTTAGAACTTGCTATTCGTAGCTTGAAAGAAACACGTCCGCGAATCTCGAATGCGAATCCACGAAATGCTCTCAACTGCGCGCGCGGTAGTTGGTTCGGCCACAACAGTAATGATGTTGTGGTCACTCAATTCCCACTCGTCCACTCTCCACTCATATGTGGCCCACATAGATGCTGCCTCATTGACGATTGTCACGTCGATATCACTAGTAGCTCTGTGATTATCGAACGTGTACACCTCTGTTGACTGGTTTAGGGCGGCGACTCTTGCCTCCAGCATCCACTCTGACAGCAGCTCACCCCGTCTGTAGTTAGCTTGCCCCTCGGCATGACGAGAGAGTTTGCTAAGCCACATGGGGGACACTGCATTCGCGTCGAGGCCCAGGATTGCGGGGGTTCTGCTGGCGTGCAGGAGGACCGCATCCATGTACCGGAGGTACGGTTCCAGAGGTGCATCGAACTGGCAGTATGCGGCGCAAAGGAAGATTGAGCCAAAACTCCCTTTAAAGACCAGACATACCGCCAAAATCTGTGGTGAGGGTTTCCACTGGCATGCAGATGGCTTCCTGATGAT
>NW_001845688.1:0-2192 GCF_000001215.4 Drosophila melanogaster
TTGAACACAGTTTGATTGGAAATTTTATTACGAGCTCAGTGAGGTATGACATGCCATATTCAGACAATTATTTTTTATGTTGTGGCAAAATAAATGAATTTTTGATGACCGAAATTTGGAAAAACAGATTCTGCCAAAGAAATGATATTTACAAACCGAAATTTTCGTCATAACTTGGTTAAAAATGGTCACATAGATGTAAGAATAACTGTTTTGAGCAGCGAATTATCAGTGCTAACGATCCCTATTACTTTTTGAAGGATTTAGGGAAATTAATTTTTGGATCAATTTTCGCATTTTTTGTAAGGAGGGGGGTCATCAAAATTTTCAAAATATGGCCAAAAAATTTAATTTCCATTTTTGAACACAGTTTGATTGGAAATTTTATTATGAGCTCAGTGAGGTATGACATTCCATATTCAGACAATTATTTTTTATATTGTGGCAAAATAAATGATTTTTTGATGACCCGAAATTTGGAAAAACAGACTCTGCAAAAATGTTGATATTTACAAACAAAATTTTCGTTATAACTTGGCTAAAAATGGTCACATAGATGTACGAATATCTGTTTTGAGCAGCTAATTACTAGTGCTAACGATCCCTATTACTTTTTGAAGGATTTAGGAAATTAATTTTTGAATCAATTTTCGCATTTTTTGTAAGGAGGGGGGTCATCAAAATTTGCAAAATATGGCCAAAAAATTTAATTTCCATTTTTGAACAGTTTGATTGGAAATTTTATTACAGAGCTCAGTGAGGTATGACATTCCATATTCAGACAATTATTTTTTATGTTGTGGCAAAATAAATGATTTTTTGATGATCGAAATTTGGAAAAACAGACTCTGCAAAAATGTTGATATTTACAAACCAAATTTTCGTTATAACTTGGCTAACAATTGTCACATAGATGTAAGAATAACTGTTTTGAGCAGCTAATTACCAGTGCTAACGATCTCTATTACTTTTTGAAGGATTTAGGAAATTAATTTTTGAATCAATTTTCGCATTTTTTGTAAGGAGGGGGGTCATCAAAATTTGCAAAATATGGCCAAAAAATTTAATTTCCATTTTTGAACACAGTTTGATTGGAAATTTTATTACGAGCTCAGTGAGGTATGACATTCCATATTCTGACAATTATTTTTTATGTTGTGGCAAAATAAATGATTTTTTGATAACCGAAATTTGGAAAAAAACAGACTCTGCAAAAATGTTGATATTTACAAACGAAATTTTCGTTATAACTTGGCTAAAAATGGTCACATAGATGTACGAATATCTGTTTTGAGCAGCTAATTACCAGTGCTAACGATCCCTATTACTTTTTGAAGGATTTAGGGAAATTAATTTTTGGATCAATTTTCGCATTTTTTGTAAGGAGGGGGGTCATCAAAATTTTCAAAATATGGCCAAAAAATTAAATTTCCATTTTTGAACACAGTTTGATTGGAAATTTTATTACGAGCTCAGTGAGGTATGACATTCCATATTCAGACAATTATTTTTTATGTTGTGGCAAAATAAATGATTATTTGATGACCGAAATTTGGAAAAACAGATTCTGCCAAAATGTTGATATTTACAAACCGAATTTTCGTTATAACATGGCTAAAAATTATCACATAGATGTAACAATAACTGTTTTAAGCAGCTAATTACCAGTGCTAACGATACCTATTACTTTTTGAAGGATTTAGGAAATTAATTTTTGGATCAATTTTTGCATTTTTTGTAAGGAGGGGGGTCATCAAAATTTGCAAAATATGGCCAAAAAATTTAATTTCCATTTTTGAACACAGTTTGATTGGAAATTTTATTACGAGCTCAGTGAGGTATGACATTCCATATTCAGACAATTATTTTTTATGTTGTGGCAAAATAAATGATTTTTTGATGACCGAAATTTGGAAAAACAGACTCTGCAAAAATGTGGATATTTACAAACAAAATTTTCGTTATAACTTGGCTAAAAATGGTCACATAGATGTACGAATATCTGTTTTGAGCAGCTAATTACCAGTGCTAACGATCCCTATTACTTTTTGAAGGACTTAGGAAATTAATTTTTGGATCAATTTTCGCATTTTTTGTAAGGGTGGGGTCATCAAAATTTGCAAAATATGGACAAAAAATTTAATTTCTATTTTTGAACACAGTTTGATTCGAAATTTTATTACGAGCTCAGT
>NW_001846803.1:0-1121 GCF_000001215.4 Drosophila melanogaster
CGCATTTTTTGTAAGGAGGGGGGTCATCAAAATTTGCAAAATATGGCCCAAAAATTTAATTTCCATTTTTGAACCCAGTTTGATTGGAAATTTTATTACGAGCTCAGTGAGGTATGACATTCCATATTCAGACAATTATTTTTTATGTTGTGGCAAAATAAATGATTTTTTGATGACCGAAAATTGGAAAAACAGACTCTGCAAAAATGTTGATATTTACAAACGAAATTTTCGTTATAACTTGGCTAAAAATGGTCACATAGATGTACGAATATCTGTTTTGAGCAGCTAATTACCAGTGCTAACGATCCCTATTACTTTTTGAAGGATTTAGGAAATTAATTTTTGGATCAATTTTCGCATTTTTTGTAAGAAGGGGGTCATGAAAATTTGCAAAATATGGCCCCAAAAATTTAATTTCCCATTTTTGAACACAGTTTGATTGGAAATTTTATTACGAGCTCAGAGAGGTATGACATTCCATGTTCAGACAATTATTTTTTATGTTGTGGCAAAATAAATGATTTTTTGATGACCGAAGTTTGGAAAAACAGACTCTGCAAAAATGTTGATATTTACCAACGAAATTTTCGTTATAACTTGGCTAGCAATGGTCACATAGATGTACGAATATCTGGTTTTGAGCAGCTAATTACCAGTGCTAACGATCCCCTATTACTTTTTGAAGGATTTAGGAAATTAATTTTTGGATCAATTTTCGCATTTTTTGTAAGAAGGGGGTCATGAAAATTTGCAAAATATGGCCCAAAAATTTAATTTCCATTTTTGAACACAGTTTGATTGGAAATTTTATTACGAGCTCAGAGAGGTATGACATTCCATGTTCAGACAATTATTTTTTATGTTGTGGCAAAATAAATGATTATTTGATGACCGAAATTTGGAAAAACAGACTCTGCCAAAATGTTGATATTTACAACCAAATTTTCGTTATAACTTGGCTAAAAATTGTCACATAGATGTAACAATAACTGTTTTAAGCAGCTAATTACCAGTGCTAACGATCTCTATTACTTTTTGAAGGATTTAGGGAAATTAATTTTTGAATCACTTTTCGCATTTTTTGTAAGGAGGGGGGGTCATCAAAATTTGCCAAATAT
>NW_001845301.1:0-3254 GCF_000001215.4 Drosophila melanogaster
TCATACCTCACTGAGTTCGTAATAAAATTTCCAATCAAACTGTGTTCAAAAATGGAAAGTAAATTTTTTGGCCATATTTTGCAAATTTTGATGACCCCCCTCCTTACAAAAAATGCGAAAATTGATCCAAAAATTAATTTCCTAAATCCTTCAAAAAGTAATAGGGATCGTTAGCACTGGTAATTAGCTGCTCAAAACAGATATTCATACATCTATGTGACCATTTTTAGCTAAGTTATAACGAAAATTTCGTTTGTAAATATCAACATTTTTGCAGAGTCTGTTTTTTCAAATTTCGGTCATCAAAAAATCATTTATTTTGCCACAACATAAAAAATAATTGTCTGAATATGGAATGTCATACCTCACTGAGCTCGTAATAAAATTTCCAATCAAACTGTGTTCAAAAATGGAAATTAAATTTTTTGGCCGTATTTGGCAAATTTTGATGACCCCCCTCCTTACATAAAATGGGAAAATTAATCCAAAAATTAATTTTCCTAAATCCTTCAAAAAGTAATAGGGATCGTTAGCACTGGTAATTAGCTGCTCAAAACAGATATTCGTACATCTATGTGACCATTTTTAGCCAAGTTATAACGAAAATTTCGTTTGTAAATATCAACATTTTTGCAGAGTCTGTTTTTCCAAATTTCGGTCATCAAAAAATCATTTATTTTGCCACAACATAAAAAATAATTGTCTGAATATGGAAGGTCATACCTCACTGAGCTCGTAATAAAATTTCCAATCAAACTGTGTTCAAAAATGGAAATTAAATTTTTTTGCCATATTTTGCAAATTTTGATGACCCCCCTCCTTACAAAAAATGCGAAAATTGATCCAAAAATTAATTTCCCTAAATCCTTCAAAAAGTAATAGGGATCGTTTGCACTGATAATTAGCTGCTCAAAACAGTTATTCTTACATCTAGGTGACCATTTTTAACCAAGTTATGACGAAAATGTCGTTTGTAAATATCATTTCTTTGGCAGAATCTGTTTTTCCAAATTTCGGTCATCAAATAATCATTTATTTTGCCACAACATAAAAAATAATTGTCTGAATATGGAATGTCATACCTCACTGAGCTCGTAATAAAATTTCCAATCAAACTGTGTTAAAAAATGGAAATTAAATTTTTTGGCCATATTTTGCAAATTTTGATGACCCCCCTCCTTACATAAAATGCGAAAATTGATCCAAAAATTAATTTCCCTAAATCCTTCAAAAAGTAATAGGGATCGTTAGCACTGGTAATTAGCTGCTCAAAACAGTTATTCTTACATCTATGTGACCATTTTTAGCCAAGTTATAACGAAAATTTCGTTTGTAAATATCATTTCTTTGGCAGAATTTGTTTTTCCAAATTTCGGTCATCAAATAATCATTTATTTCGCCACAACATAAAAAATAATTGTCTGAATATGGAATGTCATACCTCACTGTGCTCGTAATAAAATTTCCAATCAATCTGTGTTCAAAAATGGAAATTCAATTTTTTGGCCATATTTTGCAAATTTTGATGACCCCCCTCCTTACATAAAATGCGAAAATTGATCCAAAAATTAATTTCCCTAAATCCTTCAAAAAGTAATAGGGATCGTTAGCACTGGTAATTAGCTGCTCAAAACAGTTATTCTTACATCTATGTGACCATTTTTAGCCAAGTTATAACGAAAATTTCGTTTGTAAATATCATCATTTTTGCAGAGTCTGTTTTTCCACATTTCGGACATCAAATAATCATTTATTTTGCCACAACATAAAAAATAATTGTCTGAATATGGAATGTCATACCTCACTGAGCTCGTAATAAAATTTCCAATCAATCTGTGTTCAAAAATGGAAATTGAATTTTTTGGCCATATTTGGCAAATTTTGATGACCCCCCTCCTTACAAAAAATGCGAAAATTGATCCAAAAATTAATTTCCCTAAATCCTTCAAAAAGTAATAGGGATCGTTAGCACTGGTAATTAGCTGCTTAAAACAGTTATTCTTACATCTATGTGACCATTTTTAGCCAAGTTATAACGAAAATTTCGTTTGTAAATATCAACATTTTTGCAGAGTCTGTTTTTCCAAATTTCGGTCATCAAAAAATCATTTATTTTGCCACAACATAAAAAATAATTGTCTGAACATGGAATGTCATACCTCACTGAGCTCGTAATAAAATATCCAATCAAACTGTGTTCAAAAATGGAAATTGAATTTTTTGGCCATATTTGGCAAATTTTGATGACCCCCCTCCTTACAAAAAATGCGAAAATTGATCCAAAAATTAATTTCCCTAAATCCTTCAAAAAGTAATAGGGATCGTTAGCACTGGTAATTAGCTGCTCAAAACAGATATTCGTACATCTATGTGACCATTTTTAGCCAAGTTATAACGAAAATTTCGTTTGTAAATATCAACATTTTTGCAGAGTCTGTTTTTCCAAATTTCGGTCATTTTGATGACCCCCCTCCTAACATAAAATGCGAAAATTAATCCAAAAAATAATTTCCCTAAATCCTTCAAAAAGTAATAGGGATCGTTAGCACTGATAATTAGCTGCTCAAAATAGTTATTCTTACATCTATGTGACCATTTTTAACCAAGTTATGACGAAAATTTCGTTTGTAAATATCATTTCTTTGGCAGAATCTGTTTTTCCAAATTTCGGTCATCAAATAATCATTTATTTTGCCACAACATAAAAAATAATAGTCTGAATATGGAATGTCATACCTCACTGAGCTCGTAATAAAATTTCCAATCAAACTGTGTTCAAAAATGGAAATTGAATTTTTTGGCCATATTTGGCAAATTTTGATGACCCCCCTCCTTACAAAAAATGCGAAAATTGATCCAAAAATTAATTTCCCTAAATCCTTCAAAAAGTAATAGGGATCGTTAGCACTGGTAATTAGCTGCTTAAAACAGTTATTCTTACATCTATGTGACCATTTTTAGCCAAGTTATAACGAAAATTTCGTTTGTAAATATCAACATTTTTGCAGAGTCTGTTTTTCCAAATTTCGGTCATCAAAAAATCATTTATTTTGCCACAACATAAAAAATAATTGTCTGAACATGGAATGTCATACCTCACTGAGCTCGTAATAAAATATCCAATCAAACTGTGTTCAAAAATGGAAATTGAATTTTTTGGCCATATTTGGCAAATTTTGATGACCCCCCTCCTTACAAAAAATGCGAAAATTAATCCAAAAAATAATTTCCCTAAATCCTTCAAAAAGAATAGG
>NW_001845841.1:0-1920 GCF_000001215.4 Drosophila melanogaster
TTGGTAGAAGAAGGTTTCCTGGGCTATGGGTTATTGACCGCTCGATGTCTGCGTTTGGGATTGTCGGTGAGACGTAGGAGAAGTACGCGTTGTTGCGCTGAATTGAGAGTCGGCGTTCGTCATGCTCGCGCTGACGCTGGGCGCGAGTGTCATTCTGACTCATAGTTTTATTATTTAAGATAACAATTCACTATGTATTTAAGCGATCTTGCATCGCATAGAGCGTCTCTTTCGCTTTCAGATTTTTTATTTAGTTTATTTTATTTGGCGTTCACTTCACTCAAAACAACCGATTTTGTGCGGAGCACGATAAAAACGTCTTCACAGTTTGATTGGAAATTTTATTACGAGCTCAGTGAGGTATGACATTCCATATTCAGACAATTATTTCGTATGTTGTGGCAAAATAAATGATTATTTGATGACCGAAATTTGGAAAAACAGATTCTGCCAAAATGTTGATATTTACAAACCAAATTTTCGTTATAACTTGGCTAAAAATGGTCACATAGATGTACGAATATCTGTTTTGAGTAGCTAATTACCAGTGCTAACGATCCCTATTACTTTTTGAACGATTTTGGGAAATTAATTTTTGGATCAATTTTCGCATTTTTTGTAAGGAGGGGGGTCATCAAAATTTGCCAAATATGGCCAAAAAATTTAATTTACATTTTTGAACACAGTTTGATTGGAAATTTTATTACGAGCTCAGTGAGGTATGACATTCCATATTCAGACAATTATTTTTTATGTTGTGGTTAAATAAATGATTATTTGATGACCGAAATTTGGAAAAACAGACTCTGCAAAAATGTTGATATTTACAAACCAAATTTTCGTTATAACTTGGCTAAAAATGGTCACATAGATGTAAGAATAACTGTTTTGAGCAGCTAATTACCAGTGCTAACGATCCCTATTACTTTTTGAAGGATTTTGGGAAATTAATTTTTGGATCAATTTTCACATTTTTTGTAAGGGGGGTCATCAAAATTTGCAATATATGGCCAAAAAATTTAATTTCCATTTTTGAACACAGTTTGATTGGAAATTTTATTACGAGCTCAGTGAGGTATGACATTCCATATTCAGACAATTATTTTTTATGTTGTGGCAAAATAAATGATTATTTGATGACCGAAATTTGGAAAAACAGATTCTGCCAAAATGTTGAAATTTGGAAAAACAGATTCTGCCAAAATGTTGATATTTACAAACCAAATTTTCGGTTATAACTTGGCTAAAAATGGTCACATAGATGTAAGAATAACTGTTTTGAGCAGCTAATTACCAGTGCTAACGATCTCTATTACTTTTGAAGGATTTAGGAAAATTAATTTTTGAATCAATTTTCGCATTGCTTGTAAGGGGGTCATCAAAATTTGCAATATATGGCCAAAAAATTTAATTTCCATTTTTGAACACAGTTTGATTGGAAATTTTATTACGAGCTCAGTGAGGTATGACATTCCATATTCAGACAATTATTTTTTATGTTGTGGCAAAATAAATGATTATTTGATGTCCGAAATTTGGAAAAACAGACTCTGCAAAAATGTTGATATTTACAAACGAAATTTTCGTTATAACTTGGCTAAAAATGGTCACATAGATGTAAGAATAACTGTTTTGAGCAGCTAATTACCAGTGCTAACGATCCCTATTACTTTTTGAAAGAATTTGGGAAATTAATTTTTGAATCAATTTCCGCATTTTTTGTAAGGAGGGGGGTCATCAAAATTTGCAAAATATGGCCAAAAAATTTAATTTCCATTTTTGAACACAGTTTGATTGGAAATTTTATTACGAGCTCAGTGAGGTATGACATTCCATATTCAGACAATTATTTCGGTATGTTGTGGCAAAATAAATGATTATTTGATGACCGAAATTTGGAAAAACAGATTCTGCCAAAAT
>NW_001846363.1:0-1258 GCF_000001215.4 Drosophila melanogaster
GAGTGCGCAGCACTTAGCGAAGAACCCGGTTCATCACTCTAGGACGAAGCACATCGACATTCGATATCATTTCATTAGAGAAGTCATGAAAGAGGGTCACGTTGTGTTAGAGTACACTTCTACGAATGAGATGATAGCAGCCATTATGCCAAAGAATCTTTCAAAGGGAAAGCATAATGGGTTTATGAAAATGTTAAATTTGTTTTAATTTTTGTAAACATGTTGGCATTGAGGAAGGCTGTTGAATATAGGCAATGCCCACATGTGTGTTGAATATAGGCAATTTCCACATGTGCATATGTAATTTTGTATGAGAACATACATACATACACATGAACTGTATGTATGTATATATATTAGTAAATAAGCAGCCGCATGAAGCTGGCATTTTTATCTGTATCAGTTTCAGTTTCAAATAAAACTTCTTCGTGTTCGGACGCTCGGCTCAAGACTTTTTATTTCGCGTTTACTCATTCGGCCTTTGCTCTCAATGCGCTGAGTTTGGGTGAAGATTAGGATCTTCCCAATATGGTTGTCAGTGTTCCACACTTGGAGCACCTTTTCAACAAACAACAGTATGACATTCCATATTCAGACAATTATTTTTTATGTTGTGGCAAAATAAATGATTATTTGATAATGCCAAAAAATTTAATTTCCATTTTTGAACACAGTTTGATTGGAAGTTTTATTACGAGCTCAGTGAGGTATGACATTCCATATTCTGACAATTATTTTTAATGTTGTGGCAAAATAAATGATTATTTGATGACCGAAATTTGGAAAAACAGACTCTGCAAAAATGTTGATATTTACAAACGAAATTTTCGTTATAACTTGGCTAAAAATGGTCACATAGATGTAAGAATAACTGTTTTGAGCAGCTAATTACCAGTGCTAACGATCCCTATTACTTTTTGAAGGATTTAGAAAACTAATTTTTGGATCAATTTTCGCATTTTCTGTAAGGAGGAGGGTCATCAAAATTTGCAAAATATGGCCAAAAAATTTAATTTCCATTTTTGAACACAGTTTGATTGGAAATTTTATTACGATCTCAGTGAAGTATAACATTCCATATTCTGACAATTATTTTTAATGTTGTGGCAAAATAAATGATTATTTGATGACCGAAATTTGGAAGAACAGATTCTGCAAAAATGTTGATATTTACAAACGAAAATTTCTTTATAACTTGGCTAAAAATGGTCACATAGATGTAAGAATAACTGTTTTGAGCAGCTAATACCATTGCTAA
>NW_001845865.1:0-1888 GCF_000001215.4 Drosophila melanogaster
CATCGACTGCGCCAATGCAAATAAATGGTTGCAATAAATAGTTTTGAGTCTATTAAATGGACCGTTCCGAATATGAACTAAGACCAACGCTGAAAATTGAGTTTTGCCAAAATAAAACGAATCAAAATTTCGGGATCGATTGTGTTGTTTATTGATTAACGTTCAGCTTAAGACTGAAAATCAAATGAAAGTGAAAATGAGGAGAAGCCTCTGTGCTTGCTTAAAGAATATGTTAGTGTTTTTGGGAGAGCATTGCTCTTGGATTCTTAAGTGGAGGAGAAGCCTCAGAGAGAGCAGGCAGACTTTAAGATTTGTTTACAAGAATGGCTAAGTGCCGCTGTCAAAGAATTTGTTTATTAGAATGCATACTGCGCAGATGGCATACAGTATGGGGGTGTCAAAATGCAGAGTGGATATTTTTGTTATTTGATCCACATTAGCATGGTGGTCACTTATTGTTTACGTATGCGGCTTTTCAATATGTTTACTCTACGTTATGTGGTTTTGTATGTGAATATGTCACTATATATGTAAGAATAACTGTTTTGAGCAGCTAATTACCAGTGCTAACGATCCCTATTACTTTTTGAAGGATTTAGGAAAATTAATTTTTGGATCAATTTTCGCATTTTTGGAAGGAGGGCGGTCATCAAAATTTGCAACATATGGCCAAAAAATTTAATTTCCATTTTTGAACACAGTTTGATTGGAAATTTTATTACAAGCTCAGTGAGGTATGACATTCCATATTCAGACAATTATTTTTTATGTTGTGGCAAAATAAATCATTATTTGATAACCGAAATTTGGAAAAACAGATTCTGCCAAAATGTTGATACGAAAATGTTGAACGATACGAAAATGTTGAACGAAATTTTCTTTATAACTTGGCTAAAAAAATGTCACATAGATGTAAGAATAACTGTTTTGAGCAGCTAATTACCAGTGCTAACGATCCCTATTACTTTTTGAAGGATTTAGGAAAATTAATTTTTGGATCAATTTTCGCATTTTTGGAAGGAGGGCGGTCATCAAAATTTCCGAAATATGGCCAAAAAATTTAATTTCCATTTTTGAACACAGTTTGATTGGAAATTTTATTACAAGCTCAGTGAGGTATGACATTCCATATTCAGACAATTATTTTTTATGTTGTGGCAAAATAAATCATTATTTGATGACCGAAATTTGGAGAAACAGATTCTGCCAAAATGTTGATATTTACAAACGAAATTTTCCGTTATAACTTAGCTAAAAATTGTCACATAGGTGTAAAAATAACTGTTTTGAGCAGCTAATTACCAGTGCTAACGATCGCTATTACTTTTTGAAGGATTTAGGGAAAATAATTCTTCGATCAATTTTCACATTTTTTGTAAGGACGGGGATCATCAAAATTTGCAAAATATGGCCAAAAAATTAAATTTCCATTTTTTGAACACAGTTTGATTGGAAATTTTATTACGAGCTTAGTGAAGTATGACATTCTATATTCTGACAATTATTTTAAATGTTGCGGCAAAATAAATGATTATTTGAAAGCCGAAATGTGGAAAAACAGATTCTGCCAAAATGTTGATATTTACAAACGAAATTTTCGTTATACCTTGGCTAAAAATGGTCACATAGATGTAAGAAAAATTGTTTTGAGCAGCTAATTACCAGTGCTAACGATCCCTATTACTTTTTGAAGGATTTAGGAAAATTAATTTTTGGATCAATTTTCGGCATTTTTTGGAAGGAGAGTGGTCATTAAAATTTGCAAAATATGGCCAAAAAATTTAATTTCCATTTTTGAACACAGTTTGATTGGAAATTTTATTACAAGCTCAGTGAGGTATGACATTCCATATTCAGACAATTATTTTTTATGTTGGGCAAAATAAAT
>NW_001846092.1:0-1461 GCF_000001215.4 Drosophila melanogaster
CTCACTAATCTGCGGGACGCAGATCTTGAGGGGGGAGGAGTTAAGAACCCTCTTCTTGCGCTCTTCGTCAGGACTCACCAGCGCTCGGCTCTCGTGTTTTCGGGCCCCGTCAGCAGGCGACTCGGGGCCTGTCTAGTAACATGTTCGTGTAAGTTACGAACCCTCTTCTTGCGATCTTCGTCAGGACTCACCAGCGCTCGGCTCTCGTGTTTTCGGGCCCCGTCAGCAGGCGACTCGGGGCCTGTCTAGGAACATGTTTGTGTATGTGTGCATTCGGAACAAGTGCCGTTGGTCGCACTCAGGGTGAGGGGTCAACGGGGGAAGCGGATATAAAAGCAGCGGGGCGGGAGAAGAGGCCCCAGTCTCGAACGGACACATAACGGAACCGCTAGCAGATCGCGAACTGAATCTTAAAATAAAGCTAATCGTAAACTCGAACCCTCTTAACTATCTTGACTATTATTTGGAGAACCACAGCATGTTGGTTGTCATATCAAGGTGAGGTATGCGGCAGCGAGTGCCGAGAACCCTGATGCAAGTGGAACTTGCGTTAACTTCTATGTGACCATTTTTAACCAAGTTATGACGAAAATTTCGTTTGTAAATATCATTACTTTGGCAGAATCTGTTTTTCCAAATTTCGGTCATCAAATAATCATTTATTTTGCCACAACATTAAAAATAATTGTCAGAATATGGAATGTCATACTTCACTGAGCTCGTAATAAAATTTCCAATCAAACTGTGTTCAAAAATGGAAATTAAATTTTTTGGCATTATTTTGCAAATTTTGATGACCACCCTCCTTACAAAAAATGCGAAAACTGATCCAAAAATTAATTTCCCTAAATCCTTCAAAAAGTAATATGGATCGTTAGCAATGGTAATTAGCTGCTCAAAACAGTTATTCTTACATCTATGTGACCATTTTTAGCCAAGTTATAACGAAAATTTCGTTTGTAAATATCTACATTTTTGCAGAATCTGTTTTTCCAAATTTCGGTCATCAAATAATCATTTATTTTGCCACAACATAAAAAATAATTGTCTGAATATGGAATGTCATACCTCACTGAGCTCGTAATAAAATTTCCAATCAAACTGTGTTCAAAAATGGAAATTACATTTTTTGGCCATATTTTGCAAATTTTGATGACCCCCCTCCATACAGAAAATACGAAAATTGATCCAAAAATTAGTTTCCTAAATCCTTCAAAAAGTAATAGGGATCGTTAGCACTGGTAATTAGCTGCTCAAAACAGTTATTCTTACATCTATGTGACCATTTTTAGCCAAGTTATGACGAAAATTTCGGTTTGTACATTTCAACATTTTTGCAGTCTCTTTTTCCAAATTTCGGTCATCAAATAATCATTTATTTTGCCACAACATAAAAAATAATTGTCTGAATATGGAATGTCATACCTCACTGAGCTCGTAATAAAACTTCCAATCAAACTG
>NW_001847054.1:0-1056 GCF_000001215.4 Drosophila melanogaster
TCTTTCAAAGGGAAAGCATAATGGGTTTATGAAAATGTTAAATTTGTTTTAATTTTTGTAAACATGTTGGCATTGAGGAAGGCTGTTGAATATAGGCAATGCCCACATGTGTGTTGAATATAGGCAATTTCCACATGTGCATATGTAATTCTGTATGAGAACATACATACATACACATGAACTGTATGTATGTATATATATTAGTAAATAAGCAGCCGCATGAAGCTGGCATTTTTATGTGTATCAGTTTCAGTTTCAAATAAAACTTCTTCGTGTTCGGACGCTCGGCTCAAGACTTTTTATTTCGCGTTTACTCATTCGGCCTTTGCTCTCAATGCGCTGAGTTTGGGTGAAGATTAGGATCTTCCCAATATGGTTGTCAGTGTTCCACACTTGGAGCACCTTTTCAACAAACAACATGTCATACTTCACTGAGCTCGTAATAAAATTTCCAATCAAACTGTGTTCAAAAATGGAAATTAAATTTTTTGGCATTATTTTGCAAATTTTGATGACCACCCTCCTTACAAAAAATGCGAAAACTGATCCAAAAATTAATTTCCCTAAATCCTTCAAAAAGTAATAGGGATCGTTAGCAATGGTAATTAGCTGCTCAAAACAGTTATTCTTACATCTATGTGACCATTTTTAGCCAAGTTATAAAGAAAATTTCGTTTGTAAATATCATTTATTTTGCCACAACATTAAAAATAATTGTCAGAATATGGAATGTCATACCTCACTGAGCTCGTAATAAAATTTCCAATCAAACTGTGTTCAAAAATGGAAATTAAATTTTTTGGCCATATTTTGCAAATTTTGATGACCCTCCTCCTTACAGAAAATGCGAAAATTGATCCAAAAATAAGTTTTCTAAATCCTTCAAAAAGTAATAGGGATCGTTAGCACTGGTAAATAGCTGCTCAAAACAGTTATTCTTACATCTATGTGACCATTTTTAGCCAAGGTTATAACGAAAATTTCGTTTGTAAATATCAACATTTTTGCAGAGTCTGTTTTTCCAAATTTCGGTCATCAAATAATCATTTATTTTGC
>NW_001845736.1:0-2089 GCF_000001215.4 Drosophila melanogaster
GCCAAAAAACTTAATTTCCATTTTTGAACACAGTTTGATTGGAAATTTTATTACGATCTCAGTGAGGTATGACATTCCATATTCAGACAATTATTTTTTATGTTGTGGCAAAATAAATGATTATTTGATGACCGAAATTTGGAAAAACAGATTCTGCAAAAATGTAGATATTTACAAACGAAATTTTCGTTATAACTTGGCTAAAAATGGTCACATAGATGTAAGAATAACTGTTTTGAGCAGCTAATTACCAGTGCTAACGATCCCTATTACTTTTTGAAGGATTTAGGGAAATTAATTTTTGGATCAATTTTCGCATTTTTTGTAAGGATGGTGGTCATCAAAATTTGCAAAATAATGCCAAAAATTTAATTTCCATTTTTGAACACAGTTTGATTGGAAATTTTATTACGAGCTCAGTGAGGTATGACATTCCATATTCAGACAATTATTTTTTATGTTGTGGCAAAATAAATGATTATTTGATGACCGAAATTTGGAAAAACAGACTCTGCAAAAATGTAGATATTTACAAACGAAATTTTCGTTAAAACTTGGCTAAAAATGGTCACATAGATGTAAGAATAACTGTTTTGAGCAGCTAATTACCAGTGCTAACGATCCCCATTACTTTTTGAAGGATTTAGGGAAATTAATTTTTGGATCAATTTTCGCATTTTTTGTAAGGAGGGTGGTCATCAAAATTTGCAAAATAATGCCAAAAAATTTAATTTCCATTTTTGAACACAGTTTGATTGGAAATTTTATTACGAGCTCAGTGAGGTATGACATTCCATATTCAGACAATTATTTTTTATGTTGTGGCAAAATAAATGATTATTTGATTATTTGATGACCGAAATTTGGAAAAACAGACTCTGCAAAAATGTTGATATTTACAAACGAAATTTTCGTTATAACTTGGCTAAAAATGGTCACATAGATGTAAGAATAACTGTTTTAAGCAGCTAATTACCAGCGCTAACGATCCCTTTTACTTTTTGAAGGATTTAGGAAACTAATTTTTGGATCAATTTTCGCATTTTCTGTAAGGAGGGGTGGTCATCAAAATTTGCAAAATATGGCCAAAAAATTTAATTTCCATTTTTGAACACAGTTTGATTGGAAATTTTATTACGAGCTCAGTGAGGTATGACATTCCATATTCAGACAATTATTTTTTATGTTGTGGCAAAATAAATAAATGATTATTTGATGACCGAAATTTGCAAAAACAGATTCTGCCAAAATGTTGATATTTACAAACCAAATTTTCGGTTATAACTTGGCTTAAAATGGTCACATAGATGTAAGAATAACTGTTTTGAGCAGCTAATTACCAGTGCAAACGATCCCTATTACTTTTTGAAGGATTTAGGGAAATTAATTTTTGGATCAATTTTCGCATTTTTTGTAAGGATGGGGGTCATCAAAATTTGCAAAATATGGCCAAAAAATTTAATTTCCATTTTTGAACACAGTTTGATTGGAAATTTTATTACGAGCTCAGTGAAGTATAACATTCCATATTCTGACAATTATTTTTAATGTTGTGGCAAAATAAATGATTATTTGATGACCGAAATTTGGAAAAACAGACTCTGCAAAAATGTTGATATTTACAAACGAAATTTTCGTTATAACTTGGCTAAAAATGGTCACATAGATGTAAGAATAACTGTTTAAAGCAGCTAATTACCAGTGCTAACGATCCCTATTACTTTTTGAAGGATTTAGGAAATTAATTTTTGGATCAATTTTCGCATTTTTTGTAAGGAGGGGGGTCATCAAAATTTGCAAAATATGGCCAAAAAATTTAATTTCCATTTTTGATCACAGTTTGATTGGAAATTTTATTACGAGCTCAGTGAAGTATGACATTCCATATTCTGACAATTATTTTTAATGTTGTGGCAAAATAAATGATTATTTGATGACCGAAATTTGGAAAAACAGACAATGCAAAAATGTAGATATTTACAAACGAAATTTTCGTTATAACTTGGCTAAAAATGGTCACATAGATGTAAGAATAACTGTTTTGAGCAGCTAATTACCAGTGCAAACGATCCCTATTACTTTTTGAAGG
>NW_001847251.1:0-1012 GCF_000001215.4 Drosophila melanogaster
AAAATGAGAAAATTGATCCAAAAATTAATTTTCTAAATCCTTCAAAAAGTAATAGGGATCGTTAGCACTGGTAATTAGCTGCTCAAAACAGTTATTCTTACATCTATGTGACCATTTTTAGCCAAGTTATAACGAAAATTTCGTTTGTAAATATCTACATTTTTGCAGAGTCTGTTTTTCCAAATTTCGGTCATCAAATAATCATTTATTTTGCCACAACATAAAAAATAATTGTCTGAATATGGAATGTCATACCTTACTGAGCTCGTAATAAAATTTCCAATCAAACTGTGTTCAAAAATGGAAATTAAATTTTTGGGCCATATTTTGCAAATTTTGATGACCCCCTCCTTACAAAAAATGCGAAATTGATCCAAAAATTAATTTCCTAAGTCCTTCAAAATGTAATAGGGATCGTTAGCACTGGTAATTAGCTGCTCAAAACAGATATTCGTACATCTATGTGACCATTTTTAGCCAAGTTATAACGAAAATTTCGTTTGTAAATATCAACATTTTTGCAGAGTCTGTTTTTCCAAATTTCGGTTATCAAAAAATCATTTATTTTGCCACAACATAAAAAATAATTGTCTGAATATGGAATGTCATACCTCACTGAGCTCGTAATAAAATTTCCAATAAAACTGTGTTCAAAAATGGAAATTAAATTTTTTGGCCATATTTTGCAAATTTTGATGACCCCCTTCCTTACAAAAAATGCGAAAATTGATCCAAAAATTAATTTCCCTAAATCCTTCAAAAAGTAATAGGGATCATTAGCACTGGTAATCAGCTGCTTAAAACAGTTATTGTTACATCTATGTGACAATTTTTAGCCAAGTTATGACGAAAATTTCGTTTGTAAATATCATTTCTTTGGCAGAATCTGTTTTTCCAAATTTCGGTCATCAAATAATCATTTATTTTGCCACAACATAAAAAATAATTGTCTGAATATGGAATGTCATACCCTCACAGAGCTCGTAATAAAATTTCCCATCAAACTGTGTTC
>NW_001847058.1:0-1055 GCF_000001215.4 Drosophila melanogaster
GTACATAGATGTAAGAATAAGAATGGTCAGATGTAAGAGTAAGAATGGTCACATAGATGTAAGAATAACTGTTTTGAGCATCTAATTACCAGTGCTAACGATCCATATTACTTTTTGAAGGATTTAGGGAAATTAATTTTTGAATCAATTTTCGCATTTTTTGTAAGGAGGGGGGTCATGAAAATTTGCAAAATATGGCCAAAAAATTTAATTTCCATTTTTGAACACAGTTTGATTGGAAATTTTATTACGAGCTTAGTGAGGTATGACATTCCATATTCAGACAATTATTTTTAATGTTGTGGCAAAATAAATCATATTTGAAGACCGAAATTTGGAAAAACAGATTCTGCCAAAATGTTGATATTTACAAACGAAATTTTCGTTATAACTTGGCTAAAAATGGTCACATAGATGTAAGAATAACTGTTTTGAGCAGCTAATTACCAGTGCTAACGATCGCTATTTCTTTTTGAAGGATTTAGGGAAATTAATTTTTGGATCAATTTTCGCATTTTTTGTAAGGAGGGGAGTCATCGAAATTTACAAAATATGGCCAAATTTTTTGAACACAGTTTGATTGGAAATTTTATTACAAGCTCAGTGAGGTATGACATTCCATATTCAGACAATTATTTTTTATGTTGCGGCAAAATAAATGATTATTTGATAACCGAATTTTGGAAAAACAGACTCTGCAAAAATGTTGATATTTACAAACGAAATTTTCGTTATAGCTTGGCTAAAAATTGTCACATAGATGTAAGAATAACTGTTTTGAGCAGCTAATTACCAGTGCTAACGATCCCTATTACTTTTTGAAGGATTTAGGGAAATTAATTTTTGGATAAATTTTCGCAATTTTTGGAAGGAGGGGGGTCATCAAAATTTGTAATATATGGCCAAAAAAATTAATTTCCATTTTTGAACACAGTTTGATTGGAAATTTTATTACAAGCTCAGTGAGGTATGACATTCCATATTCAGACAATTATTTTTTATGTTGTGGCAAAATAAATGATTATTTTGATAACCGAATTTTGGAAAAACAGACT
>NW_001845822.1:0-1944 GCF_000001215.4 Drosophila melanogaster
CAGTTTGATTGGAAATTTTATTACGAGCTTAGTGAGGTATGACATTCCATATTCAGACAATTATTTTTTATGTTGTGGCAAAATAAATGATTATTTGATGACCGAAATTTGGAAAAACAGACTCTGAAAAAATGTTGATATTTACAAACGAAATTTTCGTTATAACTTGGCTAAAAATGGTCACATAGATGTAAGAATAACTGTTTTGAGCAGCTAATTACCAGTGCTAACGATCCCTATTACTTTTTGAAGGATTTAGGAAATTAATTTTTGGATCAATTTTCGCATTTTTTGTAAGGGGTCATCAAAATTTGCAAAATATGGCCAAAAAATTTAATTTCCATTTTTGAACACAGTTTTATTGGAAATTTTATTACGAGCTCAGTGAGGTATGACATTCCATATTCAGACAATTATTTTTTATGTTGTGGCAAAATAAATGATTTTTTGATGACCGAAATTTGGAAAAACAGATTCTGCCAAAATGTTGATATTTACAAACCAAATTGTCGTTATAACTTGGCTAAAAATTGTCACAGACTCTGCAAAAATGTTGATATTTACAAACGAAATTTTCGTTATAACTTGGCTAAAAATGGTCACATAGATGTAAGAATAACTGTTCTGAGCAGCTAATTACCAGTGCTAACGATCCCTATTACTTTTTGAAGGATTTAGGAAATTAATTTTTGGATCAATTTTCGCATTTTTTGTAAGGGGGGTCATCAAAATTTGCAAAATATGGCCAAAAAATGTAATTTCCATTTTTGAACACAGTTTTATTGGAAATTTTATTACGAGCTCAGTGAGGTATGACATTCCATATTCAGACAATTATTTCGTATGTTGTGGCAAAATAAATGATTATTTGATGACCGAAATGTGGAAAAACAGACTCTGCCAAAATGTTGATATTTACAAACCAAATTTTCGTTATAACTTGGCTAAAAATTGTCACAGACTCTGCAAAAATGTTGATATTTACAAACGAAATTTTCGTTATAACTTGGCTAAAAATGGTCACATAGATGTAAGAATAACTGTTTTGAGCAGCTAATTACCAGTGCTAACGATCCCTATTACTTTTTGAAGGATTTAGGGAAATTAATTTTTGGATCAATTTTCGCATTTTTTGTAAGGAGGGGGGTCATCAAAATTTGCCAAATATGGCCAAACAATTTAATTTCCATTTTTGAACACAGTTTTATTGGAAATTTTATTACGAGCTCAGTGAGGTATGACATTCCATATTCAGACAGTTATTTCGTATGTTGTGGCAAAATAAATGATTATTTGATGACCGAAATTTGGAAAAACGGACTCTGCAAAAATGTTGATATTTACAAACCAAATTGTAGTTATAACTTGGCTAAAAATGGTGACATAGATGTAAGATGTTTTGAGCAGCTAATTACCAGTGCTAACGATCCCTATTACTTTTTGAAGGATTTAGGGAAATTAATTTTTGGATCAATCTTCGCATTTTTTGTAAGGAGGGGGGTCATCAAAATTTGCAAAATATGGCCAAAAAATTTAATTTCCATTTTTGAACACAGTTTTATTGGAAATTTTATTACGAGCTCAGTGAGGTATGACATTCCATATTCAGACAGTTATTTCGTATGTTGTGGCAAAATAAATGATTATTTGATGAGCGAAATTTGGAAAAACAGACCCTGCAAAAATGTTGATATTTACAAACGAAATTTTCGTTATAACTTGGCTAAAAATGGTCACATAGATGTAAGAATAACTGTTTTGAGCAGCTAATTACCAGTGCTAACGATCCCTATTACTTTTTGAAGGATTTAGGGAAATTAATTTTTGGATAAATTTTCCGCATTTTTTGTAATGAGGAGGGTCATCAAAATTTGCAAAATATGGCCAAAAAATTTAATTTCCATTTTTGAACACAGTTTGATTGGAAATTTTATTACGAGCTTA
>NW_001845677.1:0-2209 GCF_000001215.4 Drosophila melanogaster
AGTCTGAATATGGAATGTCATACCTCACTGAGCTCGTAATAAAATTTCCAATCAAACTGTGTTCAAAAATGGAAATTAAATTTTTTGGGCATATTTTGCAAATTTTGATGACTTCCCTCCTTACAGAAAATGCGAAAATTGATCCAAAAATTAGTTTTCTAAATCCTTCAAAAAGTAATAGGGATCGTTAGCACTGGTAATTAGCTGCTCAAAACAGTTATTCGTACATCTATGTGACCATTTTTAGCCAAGTTATAACCGAAAATTTCGTTTGTAAATATCAACATTTTTGCAGAAGCCTTTTCAATTTCGTCACAAATAATCATTTATTTTGCCACAACATAAAAAATAATTGTCTGAATATGGAATGTCATACCTCACTGAGCTTCGTAATAAAATTTCCAATCAAACTGTGTTCAAAAATGGAAATTAAATTTTTTGGCCATATTTTGCAAATTTTGATGACCCCCCTCCTTACAAAAAATGCGAAAATTGATCCAAAAGTTAATTTCCTAAATCCTTCAAAAAGTAATAGTCTGAATATGGAATGTCATACCTCACTGAGCTCGTAATAAAATTTCCAATCAAACTGTGTTCAAAAATGGAAATTAAATTTTTTGGGCATATTTTGCAAATTTTGATGACTTCCCTCCTTACAGAAAATGCGAAAATTGATCCAAAAATTAGTTTTCTAAATCCTTCAAAAAGTAATAGGGATCGTTAGCACTGGTAATTAGCTGCTCAAAACAGTTATTCTTACATCTATGTGACCATATTTATCCAAGTTATAACGAAAATTTCGTTTGTAAATATCTACATTTTTGCAGAGTCTGTTTTTCCAAATTTCGGTCATCAAATAATCATTTATTTTGCCACAACATAAAAATAATTGTCTGAATATGGAATGTCATACCTCACTGAGCTCGTAATAAAATTTCCAATCAAACTGTGTTCAAAAATGAAAATTAAATTTTTTGACCATATTTTGCAAATTTTGATGACCCCCCTCCTTACAAAAAATGCGAAAATTGATCCAAAAATTAATTTCCCTAAATCCTTCAAAAAGTAATAGGGATCGTTAGCAATGGTAATAAGCTGCTCAAAACAGTTATTCTTACATCTATGTGACCATTTTTAGCCAAGTTATAACGAAAATTTCGTTTGTAAATATCAACATTTTTGCAGAATCTGTTTTTCCAAATTTCGGTCATCAAATAATCATTTATTTTGCCACAACATAAAAAATAATTGTCTGAATATGGAATGTCATACCTCACTGAGCTCGTAATAAAATTTCCAATCAAACTGTGTTCAAAAATGGAAATTAAATTTTTTGGCCATATTTTGCAAATTTTGTCGACCCCCTCCTTACAAAAAATGCGAAAGCTAATCCAAAAATTAATTTCCCTAAATCCTTCAAAAAGTAATAGGGATCGTTAGCACTGGTAATTAGCTGCTCAAAACAGTTATTCGTACATCTATGTGACCATTTTTAGCCAAGTTATAACGAAAATTTCGTTTGTAAATATCAACATTTTTGCAGGATCTGTTTTTCCAAATTTCGGTCATCAAATAATCATTTATTTTGCCACAACATAAAAAATAATTGTCTGAATATGGAATGTCATACCTCACTGAGCTCGTAATAAAATTTCCAATCAAACTGTGTTCAAAAATGGAAATTAAATTTTTTGGCCATATTTTGCAAATTTTGATGACCCCCTCCTTACAAAAAATGCGAAAATTGATCCAAAAATTAATTTCCCTAAATCCTTCAAAAAAAAAAATAGGGATCTTTAGCACTGATAATTAGCTGCTCAAATCAGTTATTCTTACATCTATGTGACCATTTTTAACCAAGTTATAACGAAAATTTCGTTTGTAAATATCAACATTTTTGCAGAGTCTGTTTTTCCAAATTTCGGTCATCAAATAATCATTTATTTTGCCACAACATAAAAAATAATTGTCTGAATATGGAATGTCATACCTCACTGAGCTCGTAATAAAATTTCCAATCAAACTGTGTTCAAAAATGGAAATTAAATTTTTTGGCCATATTTTGCAAATTTTGATGACCCCCCTCCTTACAAAAAATGCGAAAATTGATCCAAAAGTTAATTTCCTAAATCCTTCAAAAAGTAATAGGGATCGTTAGCACTGGTAATTAGCTGCTCAAAACAGTTATTCGTACATCTATGTGACCATT
>NW_001845853.1:0-1902 GCF_000001215.4 Drosophila melanogaster
ATTTCGTTTGTAATATCAACATTTTTGCAGAGTCTGTTTTTCCAAATTTCGGTCATCAAATAATCATTTATTTTGCCACAACATAAAAAATAATTGTCTGAATATGGGATGTCATACCTCACTGAGCTCGTAATAAAATTTCCAATCAAACTGTGTTCAAAAATGGAAATTACATTTTTTGGCCATATTTTGCAAATTTTGATGACCCCCATTCTTACAAAAAATGCGGAAGTTAATCCAAAAATTAATTTCCCTAAATCCTTCAAAAAGTAATAGGGATCGTTAGCACTGGTAATTAGCTGATCAAAACAGTTATTCGTACATCTATGTGACCATTTTTAGCCAAGTTATAACGAAAATTTCGTTTGTAAATATCAACATTTTTGCAGAATCTGTTTTTCCAAAATTCGGTCATCAAATAATCATTTATTTTGCCACAACATAAAAAATAATTGTCTGAATATGGAATGTCATACTTCACTGAGCTCATAATAAAATTTCCAATCAAACTGTGTTCAAAAATGGAAATTAAATTTTTTGGCATATTTTGCAAATTTTGATGACCCCCCTCCTTACAAAAAATGCGAAAATTGATCCAAAAATTAATTTCCCTAAATCCTTCAAAAAGAAATAGGGATCGTTAGCACTGGTAATTAGCTGCTCAAAACAGTTATTCGTACATCTATGTGACCATTTTTAGCCAAGTTATAACGAAAATTTCGTTTGTAAATATCAACATTTTTGCAGAATCTGTTTTTCCAAAATTCGGTCATCAAATAATCATTTATTTTGCCACAACATAAAAAATAATTGTCTGAATATGGAATGTCATACTTCACTGAGCTCATAATAAAATTTCCAATCAAACTGTGTTCAAAAATGGAAATTAAATTTTTTTGGCATAATTTTGCAAATTTTGATGACCACCCTCCTTACAGAAAATGCGAAAATTGATTCAAAAATTAATTTCCCTAAATCCTTCAAAAAGTAATAGGGATCGTTAGCACTGGTAATTAGCTGCTTAAAACAGTTATTCTTACATATATGTGACCATTTTTAGCCAAGTTATGACGAAAATTTCGTTTGTAAATATCAGCATTTTTGCAGAGTCTGTTTTTCCAAATTTCGGTCATCAAATAATCATTTATTTTGCCACAACATTAAAAATAATTGTCAGAATATGGAATGTCATACCTCACTGAGCTCGTAATAAAATTTCCAATCAAACTGTGTTCAAAAATGGAAATTAAATTTTTTGGCATAATTTTGCAAATTTTGATGACCACCCTCCTTACAAAAAATGCGAAAATTGATCCAAAAATTAATTTCCCTAATTCCTTCAAAAAGTAATAGGGATCGTTAGCACTGATAATTAGCTGCTCAAATCAGTTATTCTTAAATATATGTGACCATTTTTAACCAAGTTATGACGAAAATTTCGTTTGTAAATATCATTACTTTGGCAGAATCTGTTTTTCCAAATTTCGGTCATCAAAAATTTTGAATCATTTATTTTGCCACAACATTAAAAATAATTGTCAGAATATGGAATGTCATACTTCACTGAGCTCGTAATAAAATTTCCAATCAAACTGTGTTCAAAAATGGAAATTAAATTTTTTGGCATTATTTTGCAAATTTTGATGACCACCCTCCTTACAAAAAATGCGAAAACTGATCCAAAAATTAATTTCCCTAAATCCTTCAAAAAGTAATAGGGATCGTTAGCAATGGTAATTAGCTGCTCAAAACAGTTATTCTTACATCTATGTGACCATTTTTAGCCAAGTTATAAAGAAAATTTCGTTTGTAAATATCATTTATTTTGCCACAACATTAAAAATAATTGTCAGAATATGGAATGTCATACCTCACTGAGCTCGTAATAAAATTTCCAATCAA
>NW_001845415.1:0-2841 GCF_000001215.4 Drosophila melanogaster
CGAATATCTGTTTTGGGCAGCTAATTACCAGTGCTAACGATCCCTATTACTTTTTGAAGGATTTAGGGAAATTAATTTTTGGATCAATTTTCGCATTTTTTGTAAGGAGGGGGGTCATCAAAATTTGCAAAATATGGCCAAAAAATTTAATTTCCATTTTTGAACACAGTTTGATTGGAAATTTTATTACCGAGCTCAGTGAGGTATGTCCTTCCATATTCAGACAATTATTTTTTATGTTGTGGCAAAATAAATGATTTTTTGATGACCGAAATTTGGAAAAACAGACTCTGCAAAAATGTTGATATTTACAAAAGAAATTTTCGTCATAACTTGGCTAAAAATGGTCACATATATGTAAGAATATCTGTTTTAAGCAGCTAATTACCAGTGCTAACGATCTCTATTACTTTTTGAAGGATTTAGGAAATTAATTTTTGGATCAATTTTCGAATTTTTTGTAAGGAGGGGGGTCATTTAAATTTGCAAAATATGGCCAAAAAATTTAATTTCCATTTTTGAACACAGTTTGATTGGAAATTTTATTACGAGCTCAGTGAGGTATGACATTCCATATTCAGACAATTATTTTTAATGTTGTGGCAAAATAAATGATTATTTGATGACCGAAATTTGGAAAAACGGACTCTGCAAAAATGATGATATTTACAAACGAAATTTTCGTCATAACTTGTCTGAAAATGGTCACATAGATGTAAGAATAACTGTTTTAAGCAGCTAATTACCAGTGCTAACGATCTCTATTACTTTTTGAAGGATTTAGGGAAATTAATTTTTGGATCAATTTTCGCATTTTTTGTAAGGAGGGGGTCATCAAAATTTGCAAAATAATGCCAAGAAATTTAATTTCCATTTTTGAACACAGTTTGATTGGAAATTTTATTACGAGCTCAGTGAGGTATGACATTCCATATTCAGACAATTATTTTTTATGTTGTGGCAAAATAAATGATTATTTGATGACCGAAATTGGAAAAACAGACTCTGCAAAAATGTAGATATTTACAAACGAAATTTTCGTTATAACTTGGCTAAAAATGGTCACATATATGTAAGAATATCTGTTTTAAGCAGCTAATTACCAGTGCTAACGATCTCTATTACTTTTTGAAGGATTTAGGAAATTAATTTTTGGATCAATTTTCGCATTTTTTGTAAGGAGGGGGGTCATTTAAATTTGCAAAATATGGCCAAAAAATTTAATTTCCATTTTTGAACACAGTTTGATTGGAAATTTTATTACGAGCTCAGTGAGGTATGACATTCCATATTCAGACAATTATTTTTAATGTTGTGGCAAAATAAATGATTATTTGATGACCGAAATTTGGAAAAACAGACTCTGCAAAAATGTTGATATTTACAAAAGAAATTTTCGTCATAACTTGGCTAAAAATGGTCACATATATGTAAGAATATCTGTTTTAAGCAGCTAATTACCAGTGCTAACGATCTCTATTACTTTTTGAAGGATTTAGGAAATTAATTTTTGGATCAATTTTCGCATTTTTTGTAAGGAGGGGGGTCATTTAAATTTGCAAATTATGGCCAAAAAATTTAATTTCCATTTTTGAACACAGTTTGATTGGAATTTTTATTACGAGCTCAGTGAGGTATGACATTCCATATTCAGACAATTATTTTTAATGTTGTGGCAAAATAAATGATTATTTGATGACCGAAATTTGGAAAAACGGACTCTGCAAAAATGATGATATTTACAAACGAAATTTTCGTCATAACTTGTCTAAAAATGGTCACATAGATGTAAGAATAACTGTTTTAAGCAGCTAATTACCAGTGCTAAGGATCTATATTACTTTTTGAAGGATTTAGGGAAATTAATTTTTGAATCAATTTTCGCATTTTTTTAAGAAGGGGGTCATCAAAATTTGCAAAATATGGCCAAAAAATTTAATTTCCATTTTTGAACACAGTTTGATTGGAAATTTTATTACGAGCTCAGTGAGGTATGACATTCCATATTCAGACAATTATTTTTAATGTTGTAGCAAAATAAATGATTATTTGATGACCGAAATTTGGAAAAACGGACTCTGCAAAAATGTTGATATTTACAAACGAAATTTTCGTTATAACTTGGCTAAAAAATGGTCATATAGATGTAAGAATAACTGTTTTGAGCAGTTAATTACCGTGCTAACGATCCCTATTACTTTTTGAAGGATTTAGGAAATTAATTTTTGGATCAATTTTCGCATTTTTTGTAAAGAGGGGGGTCATCAAAATTTGCAAAATATGGCCAAAAAATTTAATTTCCATTTTTGAACACAGTTTGATTGGAAATTTTATTACGAGCTCAGTGAGGTATGACATTCCATATTCAGACAATTATTTTTAATGTTGTAGCAAAATAAATGATTTTTTGATGATCGAAATTTGGAAAAACAGACTCTGCACAAATCTTGATATTTACAAACGAAATTTTCGTTATAACTTGGCTAAAAATGGTCACATAGATGTACGAATATCTGTTTTGAGCAGCTAATTACCAGTGCTAACGATCGGCTATTACTTTTTGAAGGACTTAGGAAATTAATTTTTGGATCAATTTTCGAATTTTTTGTAAGGAGGGGGGTCATCAAAATTTGCAAAATATGGCCAAGAAATTTAATTTCCATTTTTGAACACAGTTTGATTGGAATTTTTATTACGAGCTCAGTGAGGTATGACATTCCATATTCAGACAATTATTTTTAATGTTGTAGCAAAATAAATGATTTTTTGATGACCGAAATTTGGAAAAACAGACTCTGCAAAAATGATGATATTTACAAACGAAATTTTCGTCATAACTTG
>NW_001845739.1:0-2087 GCF_000001215.4 Drosophila melanogaster
AAAAAATAATTGTCTGAATATGGAATGTCATACCTCACTGAGCTCGTAATAAAATTTCCAATCAAACTGTGTTCAAAAATGGAAATTAAATTTTTTGGCCATATTTTGCAAATTTTGATGACCCCCCTCCTTACAAAAAATGCGAAAATTGATCCAAAAATTGTTGAATATAGGCAATGCCCACATGTGTGTTGAATATAGGCAATTTCCACATGTGCATATGTAATTTTGTATGAGAACATACATACATACACATGAACTGTATGTATGTATATATATTAGTAAATAAGCAGCCGCATGAAGCTGGCATTTTTATGTGTATCAGTTTCAGTTTCAAATAAAACTTCTTCGTGTTCGGACGCTCGGCTCAAGACTTTTTATTTCGCGTTTACTCATTCGGCCTTTGCTCTCAATGCGCTGAGTTTGGGTGAAGATTAGGATCTTCCCAATATGGTTGTCAGTGTTCCACACTTGGAGCACCTTTTCAACAAACAACAAAAATTTGTTTCCTAAATCCTTCAAAAAGTAATAGGGATCGTTAGCACTGGTAATTAGCTGCTCAAAACAGATATTCGTACATCTATGTGACCATTTTTAGCCAAGTTATAACGAAAATTTCGTTTGTAAATATCCACATTTTTGCAGAGTCTGTTTTTCCAAATTTCGGTCATCAAATAATCATTTATTTTGATACAACATAAAAAATAATTGTCTTAGCCAAGTTATAACGAAAATTTCGTTTGTAAATATCAACATTTTTGCAGAGTCTGTTTTTCCAAATTTCGGTCATCAATAAATCATTTATTCTGCCACAACATAAAATATAATTGTCTGAATATGGAATGTCATACCTCACTGAGCTCGTAATAAAATTTCCAATCAAACTGTGTTCAAAAATAGAAATTAAATTTTTTGGCCATATTTTGCAAATTTTGATGACCCCATCCTTACAAAAAATGCGAAAATTGATCCAAAAATTAATTTCCTAAATCCTTCAAAAAGTAATAGGGATCGTTAGCACTGGTAATTAGCTGCTCAAAACAGTTATTCTTACATCTATGTGACCATTTTTAGCCAAGTTATAACGAAAATTTTGTTTGTAAATATCAACATTTTTGCAGAGTCTGTTTTTCCAAATTTCGGTCATCAAATAATCATTTATTTTGATACAACATAAAAAATAATTGTCTGAATATGGAATGCCATACCTCACTGAACTCGTAATAAAATTTCCAATCAAACTGTGTTCAAAAATGGAAATTAAATTTTTTGGCATTATTTTGCAAATTTTGATGACCACCCTCCTCACAAAAAATGCGAAAATTGATCCAAAAATTAATTTCCCTAAATCCTTCAAAAAGTAATAGGGATCGTTAGCACTGGTAATTAGCTGCTCAAAACAGTTATTCTTACATCTATGTGACCATTTTTAGCCAAGTTATAACGAAAATTTCGTTTGTAAATATCAACATTTTGGCAGAATCTGTTTTTCCAAATTTCGGTCATCAAATAATCATTTATTTTGATACAACATAAAAAATAATTGTCTGAATATGGAATGCCATACCTCACTGAACTCGTAATAAAATTTCCAATCAAACTGTGTTCAAAAATGGAAATTAAATTTTTGGGCCATATTTTGCAAATTTTGATGACCCCCTCCTTACAAAAAATGCGAAAATTGATCCAAAAATGAATTTCCTAAATCCTTCAAAAAGTAATAGGGATCGTTAGCACTGGTAATTAGCTGCTCAAAACAGTTATTCGTACATCTATGTGACCATTTTTAGCCCAGTTATAACGAAAATTTTGTTTGTAAATATCAACATTTTTGCAGAGTCTGTTTTTCCAAATTTCGGTCATCAAAAAATCATTTATTTTGCCACAACATAAAAAATAATTGTCTGAATATGGAATGTCATACCTCACTGAGCTCGTAATACAATTTCCAATCAAACTGTGTTCAAAAATGGAAATTAAATTTTTTGGCCATATTTTGCAAATTTTGATGACCCCCCTCCTTACAAAAAATGCGAAAATTGATTCAAAAATTAATTTCCCTAAATCCTTCAAAAAGTAATAGAGAT
>NW_001845899.1:0-1813 GCF_000001215.4 Drosophila melanogaster
ACATCTATGTGACAATTTTTAGCCAAGTTATAACGAAAATTTTGTTTGTAAATATCAACATTTTTGCAGAGTCTGTTTTTCCAAATTTCGGTCATCAAAAAATCATTTATTTTGCCACAACATAAAATATAATTGTCTGAATATGGAATGTCATACCTCACTGAGCTCGTAATAAAATTTCCAATCAAACTGTGTTCAAAAATGGAAATTAAATTTTTTGTCCATATTTTGCAAATTATGATGACCCCCATCCTTACAAAAAATGCGAAAATTGATCCAAAAATTAATTTCCTTAATCCTTCAAAAAGTAATAGGGATCGTTAGCACTGGTAATTAGCTGCTCAAAACAGTTATTCTTACATCTATGTGACAATTTTTAGCCGAGTTATAACGAAAATTTCGTTTGTAAATATCAACATTTTTGCAGAGTCTGTTTTTCCAAATTTTGGTCATCAAATAATCATTTATTTTGATACAACATAAAAAATAATTGTCTGAATATGGAATGCCATACCTCACTGAACTCGTAATAAAATTTCCAATCAAACTGTGTTCAAAAATGGAAATTAAATTTTTTGGCCATATTTTGCAAATTTTGATGACCCCCCTCCTTACAAAAAATGCGAAAATTGATCCAAAAATTAATTTCCTAAATCCTTCAAAAAGTAATAGGGATCGTTAGCACTGGCAATTAGCTGCTCAAAACAGATATTCGTACATCTATGTGACCATTTTTAGCCAAGTTATAACGAAAATTTTGTTTGTAAATATCAACATTTTTGCAGAGTCTGTTTTTCCAAATTTCGGTCATCAAAAAATCATTTATTTTGCCACAACATAAAAAATAATTGTCTGAATATGGAATGTCATACCTCACTGAGCTCGTAATAAAATTTCCAATCAAACTGTTCAAAAATGGAAATTAAATTTTTCGGCCATATTTTGCAAATTTTGATGACCCCCCTCCTTACAAAAAATGCGAAAATTGATCCAAAAATTAATTTCCCTAAATCCTTCAAAAAGTAATAGGGATCGTTTGCACTGGTAATTAGCTGCTCAAAACAGTTATTCTGACATCTATGTGACCATTTTCAACCAAGTTATGACGAAAATTTCGTTTGTAAATATCATTTCTTTGGCAGAATCTGTTTTTCCAAATTTCGGGCATCAAATAATCATTTATTTTGATACAACATAAAAAATAATTGTCTGAATATGGAATGCCATACCTCACTGAACTCGTAATAAAATTTCCAATCAAACTGTGTTCAAAAATGGAAATTAAATTTTTTGGCCATATTTTGCAAATTTTGATGACCCCCCTCCTTACAAAAAATGCGAAAATTTATCCAAAAATTAATTTCCTAAATCCTTCAAAAAGTAATAGAGATCGTTAGCACTGGTAATTAGCTGCTCAAAACAGTTATTCTTACATCTATGTGACAATTTTTAGCCAAGTTATAACGAAAATTTCGTTTGTAAATATCAACATTTTGGCAGAATCTGTTTTTCCAAATTTCGGTCATCAAATAATCATTTATTTTGATACAACATAAAAAATAATTGTCTGAATATGGAATGCCATACCTCACTGAACTCGTAATAAAATTTCCAATCAAACTGTGTTCAAAAATGGAAATTAAATTTTTTGGCCATATTTTGCAAATTTTGATGACCCCCCTCCTTACAAAAAATGCGAAAATTGATTCAAAAATTAATTTCCCGTAAATCCTTCAGAAAGTAATGGAGATCGTTAGCGCTGGTAATTAGCTGCTCAACAACAGTTATTCTTACATCTATGTGACAATTATTA
>NW_001846527.1:0-1195 GCF_000001215.4 Drosophila melanogaster
CTCGGCTAAAAATGGTCACATAGATGTAAGAATAACTGTTTTGAGCAGCTAATTACCAGTGCTAACGATCCCTATTACTTTTTGAAGGATTTAGGGAAATTAATTTTTGGATCAATTTTCGCATTTTTTGTAAGGAGGGGGGTCATCAAAATTTGCAAAATATGGCCAAAAAATTTAATTTCCATTTTTGAACACTGTTTGATTGGAAATTTTATTACGAGCTCACTGAAGTATGACATTCCATATTCTGACAAATTTTTTTTATGTTGTGGCAAAATAAATGATTATTTGATAACCGAAATTTGGAAAAACAGACTCTGCAAAAATGTTGATATTTACAAACGAAATTTTCGTTATAACTCGGCTAAAAATGGTCACATAGATGTAAGAATAACTGTTTTGAGCAGCTATTTACCAGTGCTAACGATCCCTATTACTTTTTGAAGGATTTAGGGAAATTAATTTTTGGATCAATTTTCGCATTTTTCGTAAGGGGGTCATCAAAATTTGCCAAATATGGCCAAAAAATTTAATTTCCATTTTTGAACACAGTTTGATTGGAAATTTTATTACGAGCTCACTGAAGTATGACATTCCATATTCTGACAAATTTTTTTTATGTTGTGGCAAAATAAATGATTTTTTGATGACCGAAATTTGGAAAAACAGACTCTGCAAAAATGTTGATATTTACAAACGAAATTTTCGTTATAACTTGGCTAAAAATGGTCACATAGATGTACGAATATCTGTTTTGAGCAGCACTACCAGTGCTAACGATCCCTATTACTTTTTGAAGGATTTAGGAAATTAATTTTTGTATCAATTTTCGCATTTTTTGTAAGGAGGGGGGTCATCAAAATTAGAAAAATATGGCCAAAAAATTTAATTTCCATTTTTGAACACAGTTTGATTGGAAATTTTATTACGAGCTCAGTGGGGTATGACATTCCATATTCAGAAAATTGTTTTTTATGTTGTGGCAAAATAAATGATTTTTTGATGACCGAAATTTGGAAAAACAGACTCTGCAAAAATGTTGATATTTACAAACGAAATTTTCGTTATAACTTGGCTAAAAATGGTCACATAGATGTAAGAATAACTGTTTTGAGCAGCTAATTACCAGTGCTAGCGATCCCTATTACTTTTTGAAGGATTTAGGGAAATTAATTTTTGGATCAATTTTCGCATT
>NW_001845691.1:0-2189 GCF_000001215.4 Drosophila melanogaster
AGATCATTTTCGAATTTTTTGTAAGGAGGGGGGTCATCAAAATTTGCAAAATATGGCCAAAAAATTTAATTTCCATTTTTGAACACAGTTTGATTGGAAATTTTATTACGAGCTCAGTGAGGTATGACATTCCATATTCAGACAATTATTTTTTATGTTGTGGCAAAATAAATGATTATTTGATGACCGAAATTTGCAAAAACAGATTCTGCAAAAATGTTGATATTTACAAATCAAATTTTCGTTATAACTTGGCTAAAAATGGTCACATAGATGTAAGAATAACTGTTTTAAGCAGCTAATTACCAGTGCTAACGATCCCTATTACTTTTTGAAGGATTTAGGAAACTAATTTTTGGATCAATTTTCGCATTTTTTGTAAGGAGGGGGGTCATCAAAATTTGCAAAATATGGCCAAAAAATTTAATTTCCATTTTTGAACACAGTTTGATTGGAAATTTTATTACGAGCTCAGTGAGGTATGACATTCCATATTCAGACAATTATTTTTTATGTTGTGGCAAAATAAATGATTATTTGATGACCGAAATTTGCAAAAACAGATTCTGCCAAAATGTTGATATTTACAAACCAAATTTTCGTTATAACTTGGCTAAAAATGGTCACATAGATGTAACAATAACTGTTTTAAGCAGCTAATTACCAGTGCTAACGATCCCTATTACTTTTTGAAGGATTTAGGAAACTAATTTTTGGATCAATTTTCGCATTTTTTGTAAGGAGGGGGTCATCAAAATTTGCCAAATATGGCCAAAAAATTTAATTTTCATTTTTGAACACAGTTTGATTGGAAATTTTATTACGAGCTCAGTGAGGTATGACATTCCATATTCAGACAATTATTTTTTATGTTGTGGCAAAATAAATGATTATTTGATGACCGAAATTTGGAAAAACAGACTCTGCAAAAATGTTGATATTTACAAACGAAATTTTCGTCATAACTTGGCTAAAAATAGTCACATAGATGTAAGAATAACTGTTTTGAGCAGCTAATTACCAGTGCTAACGATCCCTATTACTTTTTGAAGGATTTAGGAAATTAATTTTTAGATCAATTTTCGAATTTTTTGTAAGGAGGGGGGTCATCAAAATTTGCAAAATATGGCCAAAAAATTTAATTTCCATTTTTGAACACAGTTTGATTGGAAATTTTATTACGAGCTCAGTGAGGTATGACATTCCATATTCAGACAATTATTTTTTATGTTGTGGCAAAATAAATGATTATTTGATGACCGAAATTTGGAAAAACAGACTCTGCAAAAATGTTGATATTTACAAACGAAATTTTCGTCATAACTTGGCTAAAAATAGTCACATAGATGTAAGAATAACTGTTTTGAGCAGCTAATTACCAGTGCTAACGATCCCTATTACTTTTTGAAGGATTTAGAAAACTAATTTTTGGATCAATTTTCGCATTTTTTGTAAGGAAAAAAATTTAATTTCCATTTTTGAACACTGTTTGATTGGAAATTTTATTATGAGCTCAGTGAAATATGACATTCCATATTCTGACAATTATTTTTTATGTTGTGGCAAAATAAATGATTATTTGATGACCGAAATTTGGAAAAACAGACTCTGCAAAAATGTTGATATTTACAAACAAAATTTTCGTTATAACTTGGCTAAAAATGGTCACATAGATGTACGAATATCTGTTTTGAGCAGCTAATTACCAGTGCTAACGATCACTATTACTTTTTGAAGGATTTAGGAAATTAATTTTTGGATCAATTTTCGCATTTTCTGTAAGGAGGGGGGTCATCAAAATTTGCAAAATATGGCCAAAAAATTTAATTTCCATTTTTGAACACAGTTTGATTGGAAATTTTATTACGAGCTCAGTGAGGTATCACATTCCATATTCAGACAATTATTTTTTATGTTGTGGCAAAATAAATGATTATTTGATGACCGAAATTTGGAAAAACAGACTCTGCAAAAATGTTGATATTTACAAACGAAATTTTCGGTCATAACTTGGCTAAAAATAGTCACATAGATGTAAGAATAACTGTTTTGAGCAGCTAATTACCAGTGCTAACGATCCCTATTACTTTTTGAAGGATTTAGGAAATTAATTTTTGGATCAATTTTCGAATTTTTTGTAAGGAGGGGGGTCATCAAAATTTGCAAAATATGGCCAAAAAATTTAATTT
>NW_001845847.1:0-1906 GCF_000001215.4 Drosophila melanogaster
TCCTTCAAAAAGTAATAGGGATCGTTAGCACTGGTAATTAGCTGCTCAAAACAGTTATTCTTACATCTATGTGACCATTTTTAGCCAAGTTATAACGAAAATTTGGTTTGTAAATATCAACATTTTTGCAGAGTCTTTTTTTTCCAAATTTCGGTCATCAAATAATCATTTATTTTGCCACAACATTAAAAATAATTGTCAGAATATGGAATGTCATACCTCACTGAGCTCGTAATAAAATTTCCAATCAAACTGTGTTCAAAAATGGAAATTAAATTTTTTGACCATATTTTGCAAATTTTGATGACCCCCCCTCCTTACATAAAATGCGAAAATTGATCCAAAAATTAATTTCCCTAAATCCTTCAAAAAGTAATAGGGATCGTTAGCACTGGTAATTAGCTGCTCAAAACAGATATTCTTACATCTATGTGACCATTTTTAGCCAAGTTATGACGAAAATTTCGTTTGTAAATATCAACATTTTTGCAGAGTCTGTTTTTCCAAATTTCGGTCATCAAATAATCATTTATTTTGCCACAACATTAAAAATAATTGTCAGAATATGGAATGTCATACCTCACTGAGCTCGTAATAAAATTTCCAATCAAACTGTGTTCAAAAATGGAAATTAAATTTTTTGACCATATTTTGCAAATTTTGATGACCCCCCTCCTTACATAAAATGCGAAAATTGATCCAAAAATTAATTTCCCTAAATCCTTCAAAAAGTAATAGGGATCGTTAGCACTGATATTCGCTGCTCAAAACAGTTATTCTTACATCTATGTGACCATTTTTAACCATGTTATGACGAAAATTTCGTTTGTAAATATCATTTCTTTAGCAGAATCTGTTTTTCCAAATTTCGGTCATCAAAAATTCATTTATTTTGCCACAACATAAAAAATAATTGTCAGAATATGGAATGTCATACCTCACTGAGCTCGTAATAAAATTTCCAATCAAACTGTGTTCAAAAATGGAAATTAAATTTTTTGGCCATATTTTGCAAATTTTGATGACCCCCCTCCTTACAAAAAATGCGAAAATTGATCCAAAAATTAGTTTCCTAAATCCTTCAAAAAGTAATAGGGATCGTTAGCACTGGTAATTAGCTGCTCAAAACAGTTATTCTTACATCTATGTGACCATTTTTAGCCAAGTTATAACGAAAATTTGGTTTGTAAATAACAACATTTTTGCAGAGTCTTTTTTTTCCAAATTTCGGTCATCAAATAATCATTTATTTTGCCACAACATTAAAAATAATTGTCAGAATATGGAATGTCATACCTCACTGAGCTCGTAATAAAATTTCCAATCAAACTGTGTTCAAAAATGGAAATTAAATTTTTTGACCATATTTTGCAAATTTTGATGACCCCCCTCCTTACATAAAATGCGAAAATTGATCCAAAAATTAATTTCCCTAAATCCTTCAAAAAGTAATAGGGATCGTTAGCACTGGTAATTAGCTGCTCAAAACAGATATTCTTACATCTATGTGACCATTTTTAGCCAAGTTATGACGAAAATTTCGTTTGTAAATATCAACATTTTTGCAGAGTCTGTTTTTCCATATTTCGGTCATCAAATAATCATTTATTTTGCCACAACATACAAAAAAAATTGTCTGAATATGGAATGTCATACCTCACTGAGCTCGTAATAAAATTTCCAATCAAACTGTGTTCAAAAATGGAAATTAAATTTTTTGACCATATTTTGCAAATTTTGATGACCCCCCTCCTTACATAAAATGCGAAAATTGATCCAAAAATTAATTTCCCTAAATCCTTCAAAAAGTAATAGGGATCGTTAGCACTGGTAATTAGCTGCTCAAAACAGATATTCTTACATCTATGTGACCATTTTTAGCCAAGTTATGACGAAAATTTCGTTT
>NW_001845973.1:0-1678 GCF_000001215.4 Drosophila melanogaster
ATTTTTGGATCAATTTTCGCATTTTTTGTAAGGAGGGGGTCATCAAAATTTGCAAAATATGGCCAAAAAATTTAATTTCCATTTTTGAACGCAGTTTGATTGGAAATTTTATTACGAGCTCAGTGAGGTATGACATTCCATATTCAGACAATTATTTTTTATGTTGTGGCAAAATAAATGATTTTTTGATGACCGAAATTTGGAAAAACAGATTCTGCCAAAATGTTGATATTTACAAACCAAATTTTCGTTATAACTTGGCTAAAAATTGTCACAGACTCTGCAAAAATGTTGATATTTACAAACGAAATTTTCGTTATAACTTTGCTAAAAATGGCCACATAGATGTAAGATGTTTTGAGCTGCTAATTACCAGTGCTAACGATCCCTATTACTTTTTGAAGGATTTAGGAAATTAATTTTTGGATCAATTTTCGCATTTTTTGTAAGGAGGGGGTCATCAAAATTTGCAAAATATGGCCTAAAAATTTATTTTCCATTTTTGAACACAGTTTGATTGGAAATTTTATTACGAGCTCAGTGAGGTATGACATTCCATATTCAGACAATTTTTTTTGTATGTTGTGGCAAAATAAATGATTATTTGATGACCGAAATTTGGAAAAACAGACTCTGCAAAAATGTTGATATTTACAAACGAAATTTTCGTTATAACTTGCCTAAAAATAGTCACATCGTTGTAAGAATAACTGTTTTGAGCAGCTAATTACCAGTGCTAACGATCCCTATTTCTTTTTGAAGGATTTAGGAAACTAATTTTTGGATCAATTTTCGCATTTTCTGTAAGGAGGGGGGTCATCAAAATTTGCAAAATATGGCCAAAAAATTTAATTTCCATTTTTGAACACAGTTTGATTGGAAATTTTATTACGAGCTCAGTGAGGTATGACATTCCATATTCAGACAATTATTTTTTATGTTGTGGCAAAATAAATGATTATTTGATGATCGAAATTTGGAAAAAAAAGACTCTGCAAAAATGTTGATATTTACAAACGAAATTTTCGTCATAACTTGGCTAAAAATGGTCACATAGATGTAAGAATATCTGTTTTGAGCAGCTAATTACCAGTGCTAGCGATCCCTATTACTTTTTGAAGGATTTAGGAAATTAATTTTTGGATCAATTTTCGCATTTTTTGTAAGGGGGGGGTCATCAAAATTTGCAAAATATGGCCAAGAAATTTAATTTCCATTTTTGAACACAGTTTGATTGGAAATTTTATTACGAGCTTAGTGAGGTATGCCATTCCATATTCAGACAATTATTTTTTATGTTGTGGCAAAATAAATGATTATTTGATGACCGAAATTTGGAAAACCAGATTCTGCCAAAATGTTGATATTCCAACCAAATTTTCGCTATAACTTGGCTAAAAATTGTCACAGACTCTGCAAAAATGTTGATATTTACAAACGAAATTTTCGTTATAACTTTGCTAAAAATGGCCACATAGATGTAAGATGTTTTGAGCTGCTAATTACCAGTGCTAACGGATCCCTATTACTTATTGAAGGATTTAGGAAATTAATTTTTGGATCAATTTTCGCATTTTTTGTAAGGAGGGGGTCACCAAAATTTGCAAAATATGGCCAAAAAATTTAATTTCCATTTTTGAACACAGTTTGATTGGAAATTTTATTACGAGGCTCAGTG
>NW_001846240.1:0-1327 GCF_000001215.4 Drosophila melanogaster
AGCAGCTAATTACCAGTGCTAACGATCCCTATTACTTTTTGAAGGATTTAGGAAATTACTTTTTTGAGCAATTGGTCGCATTTTTTGTAAGGAGAGGGGTCATCAAAATTTGCTAAATATGGCCAAAAAATTTAATTTCCATTTCTGAACACAGTTTGATTGGAAATTTTATTACGAGCTCAGTGAGGTATGACATTCCATATTCAGACAATTATTTTTTATGTTGTGGCAAAATAAATGATTATTTGATGACCAAAATTTGGAAAAACAGACTCTGCAAAAAATGTTGATATTTACAAACGAAATTTTCGTTATAACTTGGCTAAAAATGGTCACATAGATGTAAGAATATCTGTTTTGAGCAGCTAATTACCAGTGCTAACGATCCCTATTACTTTTTGAAGGATTTAGGGAAATTAATTTTTGGATCAATTTTCGCATTTTATGTAAGGAGGGGGGTCATCAAAATTTGCCAAATATGGCCAAAAAATTTAATTTCCATTTTTGAACACAGTTTGATTGGAAATTTTATTACGAGCTCAGTGAGGTATGACATTCCATATTCAGACAATTATTTTTTATGTTGTGGCAAAATAAATGATTATTTGATGACCGAAATTTGGAAAAACAGATTCTGCCAAAGAAATGATATTTACAAACGAAATTTTCGTCATAACTTGGTTAAAAATGGTCACATAGATGTAAGAATAACTGTTTTGAGCAGCTAATTATCAGTGCAAACGATCCCTATTACTTTTTGAAGGATTTAGGGAAATTAATTTTTGGATCAATTTTTGCATTTTTTGTAAGGAGGGGGGTCATCAAAATTTGCCAAATATGGCCAAAAAATTTAATTTCCATTTTTGAACACAGTTTGATTGGAAATTTTATTACGAGCTCAGTGAGGTATGACATTCCATATTCAGACAATTATTTTTTATGTTGTGGCAAAATAAATGATTTTTTGATGACCGAAATTTGAAAAAACAGACTCTGCAAAAATGTTGATATTTACAAACGAAATTTTCGTTATAACTTAGCTAAAAATGGTCACATAGATGTATATTCATATTCTGTTTTGAGCAGCTAATTACCAGTGCTAACGATCCCTATTACTTTTTGAAGGATTTAGGAAATTACTTTTTTGATCATTTTTCGCATTTTTTGTAAGGAGAGGGGTCATCAAAATTTGCTAAATATGGCCAAAAAATTTAATTTCCATTTCTGAACACAGTTTGATTGGAAATTTTATTACGAGCTCAGTGAGGTATGACATTCCATATTCAGACAATTATTTTTTATGTTGTGGCAAAATAAATGATTATTT
>NW_001845968.1:0-1683 GCF_000001215.4 Drosophila melanogaster
CCTATTCATTTTGAAGGATTTAGGAAATTAATTTTTGGATCAATTTTCGCATTTTTTGTAAGGAGGAGGGTCATCAAAATTTGCAAAATATGGCCAAAAAATTTAATTTCCATTTTTGAACACAGTTTGATTGGAAATTTTATTACGAGCTCAGTGAGGTATGACATTCCATATTCAGACAATTTTTTTTTATGTTGTGGCAAAATAAATGATTTTTTGATGACCGAAATTTGGAAAAACAGACTCTGCAAAAATGTTGATATTTACAAACGAAATTTTCGTTATAACTTGGTTAAAAATGGTCACATAGATTTACGAATATCTGTTTTGAGCAGCTAATTACCAGTGCTAACGATCCCTATTACTTTTTGAAGGATTTAGGAAATTAATTTTTGGACCAATTTTCGCATTTTTTGTAAGGAGGGGGGTCATCAAAATTTGCAAAATATAGCCAAAAAATTTCCATTTTTGAACACAGTTTGATTGGAAATTTTATTACGAGCTCAGTGAGGTATGACATTCCATATTCGGACAATTATTTTTTATGTTGTGGCAAAATAAATGATTTTTTGATGACCGAAATTTGGAAAAACAGACTCTGCAAAAATGTAGATATTTACAAATGAAATTTTCGTTATAACTTGGCTAAAAATGGTCACATAGATGTAAGAATAACTGTTTTGAGCAGCTAATTACCAGTGCTAACGATCCCTATTACTTTTTGAAGGATTAAGGGAAATTAATTTTTGGATCAATTTTCGCATTTTTTGTAAGGAGGGTGGTCATCAAAATTTGCCAAATATGGCCAAAAAATTTAATTTCCATTTTTGAACACAGTTTGATTGGAAATTTTATTACGAGCTCAGTGAGGTATTGACATTTCCATATTCAGACAATTATTTTTTATGTTGTGGCAAAATAAATGATTTTTTGATGACCGAAATTTGGAAAAACAGACTCTGCAAAAATGTAGATATTTACAAATGAAATTTTCGTTATAACTTGGCTAAAAATGGTCACATAGATGTAAGAATAACTGTTTTGAGCAGCTAATTACCAGTGCTAACGATCCCTATTACTTTTTGAAGGATTAAGGGAAATTAATTTTTGGATCAATTTTCGCATTTTTTGTAAGGAGGGTGGTCATCAAAATTTGCCAAATATGGCCAAAAAATTTAATTTCCATTTTTGAACACAGTTTGATTGGAAATTTTATTACGAGCTCAGTGAGGTATGACATTCCATATTCAGACAATTATTTTTTATGTTGTGGCAAAATAAATGATTATTTGATGACCGAAATTTGGAAAAACAGACTCTGCAAAAATGTTGATATTTACAAACGAAATTTTCGTCATAACTTGGCTAAAAATTGTCACATAGATGTAAGAATAACTGTTTTGAGCAGCTAATTACCAGTGCTTACGATCACTTTTACTTTTTGAAGGATTTAGGAAACTAATTTTTGGATCAATTTTCGCATTTTCTGTATGGAGGGGGGTCATCAAAATTTGCAAAATATGGCCAAAAAATTTAATTTCCATTTTTGAACACAGTTTGATTGGAAATTTTATTACGAGCTCAGTGAGGTATGACATTCCATATTCGGACAATTATTTTTTATGTTGTGGCCAAATAAATGATTTTTTGATGACCGAAATTTGGAAAAACAGACTCTCAAAA
>NW_001845980.1:0-1643 GCF_000001215.4 Drosophila melanogaster
TTTTGGATCAATTTTCCGCATTTTTTGTAAGGAGGGGGGTCATCAAAATTTGCAAAATATGGCCATAAAATTTAATTTCCATTTTTGAACACAGTTTGATTGGAAATTTTATTACGAGCTTAGTGAGGTATGACATTCCATATTCAGACAATTATTTTTTATGTTGTGGCAAAATAAATGATTATTTGATGACCGAAATTTGGAAAAACAGATTCTGCCAAAATGTTGATATTTACAAACCAAATTTTCGTTATAACTTGGCTAAAAATTGTCACATAGATGTAAGAATAACTGTTTTGAGCAGCTAATTACCAGTGCTAACGATCCCTATTACTTTATGAAGGATTTAGGAAATTAATTTTTGGATCAATTTTCGCATTTTTTGTAAGGAGGGGGGTCATCAAAATTTGCCAAATATGGCCAAAAAATTTAATTTCCATTTTTGAACACAGTTTGATTGGAAATTTTATTACGAGCTCAGTGAGATATGACATTCCATATTCAGACAATTATTTTTTATGTTTTGGCAAAATAAATGATTATTTGATGACCGAAATTTGGAAAAACAGATTCTGCCAAAATGTTGATATTTACAAACCAAATTTTCGTTATAACTTGGCTAAAAATGGTCACATAGATGTAAGAATAACTGTTTTGAGCAGCTAATTACCAGTGCTAACGATCCCTATTACTTTTTGAAGGATTTTGGGAAATTAATTTTTGGATCAATTTTCACATTTTTTGTAAGGAGGGGGGTCATCAAAACTTGCCAAATATGGCCAAAAAATTTAATTTCCATTATTGAACACAGTTTGATTGGAAATTTTATTACGAGCTCAGTGAGATATGACATTCTATATGCAGACAATTATTTTTTATGTTGTGGCAAAATAAATGATTATTTGATGACCGAAATTTGGAAAAACAGATTCTGCAAAAATGTGGATATTTACTAACGAAATTTTCAATATAACTTGTCTAAAAATGGTCACATAGATGTAAGAATAACTGTTTTGAGCAGCTAATTACCAGTGCTAACGATCCCTATTACTTTTTGAAGGATTTTGGGAAATTAATTTTTGAATCAATTTCCGCAATTTTTGTTAGGAGGGAGTCATCAAAATTTGCAAAATATGGCCAAAAAATTTAATTTCCATTTTTGAACACAGTTTGATTGGAAATTTTATTACGAGATCAGTGAGGTATGACATTCCATATTTAGACAATTATTTTTATGTTGTGGCAAAATAAATGATGATTTGAAATTTGGAAAAACAGACTCTGCAAAAATGTTGATATTTACAAACGAAATTTTCGTTATAACTTGGCTAAAAATGGTCACATAGATGTAAGAACAACTGTTCTGAGCAGCTAATTACCAGTGCTAACGATCCCTATTACTTTTTGAAGGATTTAGGAAATTAATTTTTGGATCAATTTTCGCATTTTTTGTAAGGAGGGGGGTCATCAAAATTTGCAAAATATGGCCAAAAAATTTAATTTCCATTTTTGAACACAGTTTTATTGGAAATTTTATTACGAGCTCAGTGAGATATGACATTCCATATTCAGACAATTATTTTTTATGTTTTGGCAAAATAAATGATTATTTGATGACCCGAAATTTGGAAAAACAGATTCTG
>NW_001845936.1:0-1743 GCF_000001215.4 Drosophila melanogaster
ATTGGAAATTTTATTACGAAGCTCAGTGAGGTATGACATTCCATATTCAGACAATTATTTTTTATGTTGTTGCAAAATAAATGATTATTTGGAAAAAAAGGCTCTGCAAAAATGTAGATATTTACAAACGAAATTTTCGTTATAACTTGGATAAAAATGGTCACATAGATGTACTGAATAACTGTTTTGAGCAGCTAATTACCAGTGCTAACGATCCCTATTACTTTTTGAAGGATTTAGGAAATTAACTTTTGGATCAATTTTCGCATTTTTTGTAAGGAGGGGGGTCATCAAAATTTGCAAAATATGGCCAAAAAATTTAATTTCCATTTTTGAACACAGTTTGATTGGAAATTTTATTACGAGCTCAGTGAGGTAGACATTCCATATTCTGACAATTATTTTTTATGTTGTGGCAAAATAAATGATTATTTGATGACCGAAATTTGGAAAAACAGATTCTGCAAAAATGTTGATATTTACAAACGAAATTTTCGTTATAACTTGGCTAAAAATGGTCACATAGATGTAAGAATAACTGTTTTGAGCAGCTAATTACCAGTGCTAACGATCCCTATTACTTTTTGAAGGATTTAGGGAAATTAATTTTTGGATCAATTTTCGCATTTTTTGTAAGGAGGGGGGTCATCAAAATTTGCAAAATATGCCCAAAAAATTGAATTTCCATTTTTGAACACAGTTTGATTGGAAATTTTATTACGAGCTCAGTGAGGTTCAGACAATTCCATATTCAGACAATTATTTTTATGTTGTGGCAAAATAAATGATTATTTGATGACCGAAATTTGGAAAAACAGACTCTGCAAAAATGTAGATATTTACAAACGAAATTTTCGTTATAACTTGGATAAAAATGGTCACATAGATGTAAGAACAACTGTTTTGAGCAGCTAATTATCAGTGCTAAAGATCCCTATTACTTTTTGAAGGATTTAGGGAAATTAATTTTTGGATCAATTTTCGCATTGTTTGTAAGGAGGGTGGTCATCAAAATTTGCAAAATAACGCCAAAAAATTGAATTTCCATTTTTGAACACAGTTTGATTGGAAATTTTATTACGAGCTCAGTGAGGTATGACATTCCATATTCAGACAATTATTTTTTATGTTGTGGCAAAATAAATGATTATTTGATGACCGAAATTTGGAAAAACAGATTCTGCCAAAGTAATGATATTTACAAACGAAATTTTCGTTATAACTTGGTTAAAAATGGTCACATAGATGTAAGAATAACTGATTTGAGCAGCTAATTATCAGTGCTAAAGATCCCTATTACTTTTTGAAGGATTTAGGGAAATTAATTTTTGGATCAATTTTCGCATTGTTTGTAAGGAGGGTGGTCATCAAAATTTGCAATATAACGCCAAAAAATTGAATTTCCATTTTTGAACACAGTTTGATTGGAAATTTTATTACGAGCTCAGTGAGGTATGACATTCCATATTCAGACTATTACTTTTTGAAGGATTTAGGAAATTAACTTTTGGATCAATTTTCGCATTTTTTGTAAGGAGGGGGGTCATCAAAATTTGCAAAATATGGCCAAAAAATTTAATTTCCATTATTGAACACAGTTTGATTGCAAATTTTATTACGAGCTCAGTGAGGTATGACATTCCATATTCAGACAATTATTTTTTATGTTGTGGCAAAATAAATGATTATTTGATGACCGAAATTTGGAAAAACAGATTCTGCCAAAGTAATGATATTTACAAA
>NW_001847202.1:0-1022 GCF_000001215.4 Drosophila melanogaster
ACTCTGCAAAAATGTTGATATTTACAAACGAAATTTTCGTTATAACTTGGCTAAAAATGGTCACATAGATGTAAGAATAACTGTTTTGAGCAGCTAATTACCAGTGCTAACGATCCCTATTACTTTTTGAAGGATTTAGGGAAATTAATTTTTGGATCAATTTTCACATTTTTAGTAAGGAGGGGGGTCATCAAAATTTGCAAAATATGGCCAAAAAATTTAATTTCCATTTTTGAACACTGTTTGATTGGAAATTTTATTACGAGCTCAGTGAAGTATGACATTCCATATTCAGACAATTATTTTTAATGTTGTGGCAAAATAAATGATTATTTGATGACCGAAATTTGGAAAAACAAATTCTGCCAAAATGTTGATATTTACAAACCAAATTTTCGTTATAACTTGGCTAAAAATGGTCACATAGATGTAAGAATAACTGTTTTGAGCAGCTAATTACCAGTGCTAACGATCCCTATTACTTTTTGAAGGATTTTGGGAAATTAATTTTTGGATCAATTTTCACATTTTTTGTAAGGAGGGGGGTCATCAAACCTTGCCAAATATGGCCAAAAAATTTAATTTCCATTATTGAACACAGTTTGATTGGAAATTTTATTACGAGCTCAGTGAGATATGACATTCCATATTTAGACAATTATTTTTTATGTTGTGGCAAAATAAATGATTATTTGATGACCGAAATTTGGAAAAACAGATTCTGCCAAAATGTTGATATTTACAAACCAAATTTTCGTTATAACTTGGCTAAAAATGGTCACATAGATGTAAGAATAACTGTTTTGAGCAGCTAATTACCAGTGCTAACGATCCCTATTACTTTTTGAAGGATTTTGGGAAATTAATTTTTGGATCAATTTCACATTTTTTGTAAGGAGGGGGGTCATCAAAACTTGCCAAATATGGCCAAAAAATTTAATTTACATTTTTGAACACAGTTTGATTGGAAATTTTATTACGAGCTCAATGAGCTATGACATTCCATATTCAGACAGTTATTT
>NW_001845897.1:0-1818 GCF_000001215.4 Drosophila melanogaster
TACATTTTTTGGCCATATTTTGCAAATTTTGATGACTCCCTCCTTACAAAAAATGCGGAAATTGATTCAAAAATTAATTTCCCAAAATCCTTCAAAAAGTAATAGGGATCGTTAGCACTGATAATTAGCTGCTCAAAACAGTTATTCTTACATCTATGTGACCATTTTTAACCAAGTTATAACGAAAATTTCGTTTGTAAATATCATTAATTTGGTAGAATCTGTTTTTCCAAATTTTGGTCATCAAATAATCATTTATTTTGCCACAACATAAAAAATAATTGCCTGAATATGGAATGTCATACCTCACCAAGCTCGTAATAAAATTTCCAATCAAACTGTGTTCAAAAATGGAAATTACATTTTTTGGCCATATTTTGCAAATTTTGATGACTCCCTCCTTACAAAAAATGCGAAAATTGATTCAAAAATTAATTTCCCTAAATCCTTCAAAAAGTAATAGGGATCGTTAGCACTGATAATTAGCTGCTCAAAACAGTTATTCTTACATCTATGTGACCATTTTTAACCAAGTTATAACGAAAATTTCGTTTGTAAATATCATTAATTTGGTAGAATCTGTTTTTCCAAATTTTGGTCATCAAATAATCATTTATTTTGCCACAACATAAAAAATAATTGCCTGAATATGGAATGTCATACCTCACCAAGCTCGTAATAAAATTTCCAATCAAACTGTGTTCAAAAATGGAAATTAAATTTTATGGCCATATTTAGCAAATTTTGATGACCCCCATCCTTACAAGAAATGCGAAAATTGATCCAAAAATTAATTTCCCTAAATCCTTCAAAAAGTAATAGGGATCGTTAGCACTGGTAATTAGCTGCTCAAAACAGTTATTCTTACATCTATGTGACCATTTTTAGCCAAGTCATAACGAAAATTTCGTTTGTAAATATCAACATTTTTGCAGAGTCTGTTTTTCCAAATTTCGGTCATCAAATAATCATTTATTTTGCCACAACATACGAAATAATTGTCTGAATGTGGAATGTCATACCTCACTGAGCTCGTAATAAAATTTCCAATCAAACTGTGTTCAAAAATGGAAATTACATTTTTTGGCCATATTTTGCAAATTTTGATGACTCCCTCCTTACAAAAAATGCGGAAATTGATTCAAAAATTAATTTCCCAAAATCCTTCAAAAAGTAATAGGGATCGTTAGCACTGGTAATTAGCTGCTCAAAACAGTTATTCTTACATCTATGTGACCATTTTTAGCCAAGTTATAACGAAAATTTCGTTTGTAAATATCAACATTTTTGCAGAGTCTGTTTTTCCAAATTTCGGTCATCAAATAATCATTTATTTTGCCACAACATACGAAATAATTGGCTGAATATGGAATGTCATACCTCACTGAGCTCGTAATAAAATTTCCAATCAAACTGTGTTCAAAAATGGAAATTAAATTTTTTGGCCATATTTTGCAAATTTTGATGACTCCCTCCTTACGAAAAATGCGGAAATTGATTCAAAAATTAATTTCCCAAAATCCTTCAAAAAGTAATAGGGATCGTTAGCACTGGTAATTAGCTGCTCAAAACAGTAATTCTTACATCTATGTGACCATTTTTAGCCAAGTTATAACGAAAATTTCGTTTGTAAATATCAACATTTTTGCAGAGTCTGGTTTTCCAAATTTCAAATCATCATTTATTTTGCCACAACATAAAAATAATTGTCTAAATATGGAATGTCATACCTCACTGAGCTCGTAATAAAATTTCCAATCAAACTGTGTTCAAAAATGGAAATTAAATTTTTTGGCCATATTTTGCAAATTTTGATGA
>NW_001846202.1:0-1355 GCF_000001215.4 Drosophila melanogaster
TTGTGGCAAAATAAATGATTATTTGATGACCGAAATTTGGAAAAACAGACTCTGCAAAAATGTTGATATTTACAAACGAAATTTTCGTTATAACTTGGCTAAAAATGGTCACATAGATGTAAGAATAACTGTTTTGAGCAGCTAATTACCAGTGCTAACGATCCCTATTACTTTTTGAAGGATTTAGAAAACTAATTTTTGAATCAATTTTTGCATTTTCTGTAAGGAGGGGGGTCATCAAAATTTGCAAAATATGCCCAAAAAATGTAATTTCCATTTTTGAACACAGTTTGATTGGAAATTTTATTACGAGCTCAGTGAGGTATGACATTCCATATTCTGACAATTATTTTTAATGTTGTGGCAAAATAAATGAATATTTGATGACCGAAATTTGGAAAAACAGATTCTGCAAAAATGTTGATATTTACAAACGAAATTTTCGTTATAACTTGGATAAAAATGGTCACATAGATGTAAGAATAACTGTTTTGAGCAGCTAATTACCAGTGCTAACGATCCCTATTACTTTTTGAAGGATTTAGGAAATTAATTTTTGGATCAATTTTCGCATTTTTTGTAAGGAGGGGGGTCATCAAAATTTGCAAAATATGGCCAAAAAATTTTATTTCCATTTTTGAACACAGTTTGATTGGAAATTTTATTACGACCTCAGTGAGGTATGACATTCCATATTCAGACAATTATTTCGTATGTTGTGGCAAAATAAATGATTATTTGATGACCGAAATTTGGAAAAACAGATTCTGCCAAAGTAATGATATTTACAAACGAAATTTTCGTTATAACTTGGATAAAAATTGTCACATAGATGTAAGAATAACTGTTTTTAGCAGCTAATTACCAGTGCTAACGATCCCTATTACTTTTTGAAGGATTTAGGAAATTAATTTTTGGATCAATTTTCGCATTTTTTGTAAGGAGGGTCATCAAAATTTGCAAAATATGGCCAAAAAATTTAATTTCCATTTTTGAACACAGTTTGATTGGAAATTTTATTACGAGCTCAGTGAGGTATGACATTCCATATTCTGACAATTATTTTTAATGTTGTGGCAAAATAAATGATTATTTGATGACCGAAATTTGGAAAAACAGACTCTGCAAAAATGTTGATATTTACAAACGAAATTTTCGTTATAACTTGGCTAAAAATGGTCACATAGATGTAAGAATAACTGTTTTGAGCAGCTAATTACCAGTGCTAACGATCCCTATTACTTTTTGAAGGATTTAGGAAATTAATTTTTGGATCAATTTTCGCATTTTTTGTAAGGAGGGGGGTCATCAAAATTTGCAAAATATGGCCAAAAAATTTAATTTCCATTTTTGAA
>NW_001846647.1:0-1159 GCF_000001215.4 Drosophila melanogaster
ATTTTGCAAATTTTGATGACCCCTCTCCTTACAAAAAATGCGAAAATTGATCCAAAAATTAAATTCCCTAAATCCTTCAAAAAGTAATAGGGATCCGTTAGCACTGGTAATTAGCTGCTCAAAACAGATATTCGTACATCTATGTGACCATTTTTAGCCAAGTTATAACGAAAATTTCGTTTGTAAATATCAACATTTTTGCAGAGTCTGTTTTTCCAAACTTCGGTCATCAAAAAATCATTTATTTTGCCACAACATAAAAAATAATTGTCTGAACATGGAATGTCATACCTCTCTGAGCTCGTAATAAAATTTCCAATCAAACTGTGTTCAAAAATGGAAATTAAATTTTTGGGCCATATTTTGCAAATTTTCATGACCCCCTTCTTACAAAAAATGCGAAAATTGATCCAAAAATTAATTTCCTAAATCCTTCAAAAAGTAATAGAGATCGTTAGCACTGGTAATTAGCTGCTTAAAACAGTTATTGGACATCTATGTGACAATTTTTAGCCAAGTTATAACGAAAATTTGGTTGGAATATCAACATTTTGGCAGAGTCTGTTTTTCCAAATTTCGGTCATCAAATAATCATTTATTTTGCCACAACATAAAAAATAATTGTCTGAACATGGAATGTCATACCTCTCTGAGCTCGTAATAAAATTTCCAATCAAACTGTGTTCAAAAATGGAAATTAAATTTATGGGCCATATATGGCAAATTTTGATGACCCCCCTCCTTACAAAAAATGCGAAAATTGATACAAAAATTAGTTTCCTAAATCCTTCAAAAAGTAATAGGGATCGTTAGCACTGGTAATTGCTGCTCAAAACAGTTATTCTTACATCTATGTGACCATTTTTAGCCAAGTTATAACGAAAATTTCGTTTGTAAATATCCACATTTTTGCAGAGTCTGTTTTTCCAAATTTCGGTCATCAAATAATCATTTATTTTGCCACAACATAAAAAATAATTGTCTGAATATGGAATGTCATACCTCACTGAGCTCGTAATAAAATTTCCAATCAAACTGTTCAAAAATGGAAACTAAATTTTTTGGCCATATATGGCAAATTTTGATGACCCCCCTCCTTACAAAAAATGCGAAAATTGGTCCAAAAATTAATTTCCTAAATCCTTCAAAAAGTAATAGG
>NW_001846385.1:0-1244 GCF_000001215.4 Drosophila melanogaster
AAATCATTTATTTTGCCACAACATAAAAAATAATTGTCTGAACATGGAACGTCATACCTCTCTGAGCTCGTAATAAAATTTCCAATCAAACTGTGTTCAAAAATGGAAATTAAATTTTTGGGCCATATTTTGCAAATTTTCATGACCCCTTCTTACAAAAAATGCGAAAATTGATCCAAAAATTAATTTCCTAAATCCTTCAAAAAGTAATAGGGATCGTTAGCACTGGTAATTAGCTGCTCAAAACAGATATTCGTACATCTATTTGACCATTTTTAGCCAAGTTATAACGAAAATTTCGTTTGTAAATATCTACAATTTTGCAGAGTCTGTTTTTCCAAATTTCGGTCATCAAATAATCATTTATTTTGATACAACATAAAAAATAATTGTCTGAATATGGAATGCCATACCTCACTGAACTCGTAATAAAATTTCCAATCAAACTGTGTTCAAAAATGGAAATTATATTTTTTCACCATATTTTCCAAATTTTGATGACCCCCCTCCTTACAAAAAATGCGAAAATTGATCCAAAAATTAATTTCCCTAAATCCTTCAAAATGTAATAGGGATCGTTAGCACTGGTAATTAGCTGCTCAAAACAGATATTCGTACATCTATGTGACCATTTTTAGCCAAGTTATAACGAAAATTTCGTTTGTAAATATCAACATTTTTGCAGAGTCTGTTTTTCCTTACAAAAAATGCGAAAATTGATCCAAAAATTAATTTCCCTAAATCCTTCAAAATGTAATAGGGATCGTTAGCACTGGTAATTAGCTGCTCAAAACAGATATTCGTACATCTATGTGACCATTTTTAGCCAAGTTATAACGAAAATTTCGTTTGTAAATATCAACATTTTTGCAGAGTCTGTTTTTCCAAATTTCGGTCATCAAAAAATCATTTATTTTGCCACAACATAAAAAAAAATTGTCTGAATATGGAATGTCATACCTCACTGAGCTCGTAATAAAATTTCCAATCAAACTGTGTTCAAAAATGGAAATTAAATTTTTTGGCCATATTTTGCAAATTTTGATGACCCCCCTCCTTACAAAAAATGCGAAAATTGATCCAACAATTAATTTCCTAAATCCTTCAAAAAGTAATAGGGATCGTTAGCACTGGTAATTAGCTGCTCAAAACAGATATTCGTACATCTATGTGACCATTTTTAGCCAAGTTATAACGAAAATTTCGTTTGTAAATATCAACACTTTTGCAGAGTCTGTTTTTCC
>NW_001846546.1:0-1189 GCF_000001215.4 Drosophila melanogaster
AATGTCATACTTCACTGAGCTCATAATAAAATTTCCAATCAAACTGTGTTCAAAAATGGAAATTAAATTTTTTGGCATAATTTTGCAAATTTTGATGACCACCCTCCTTACAAAAAATGCTGAAAATTGATTCAAAAATTAATTTCCCTAAACCCTTCAAAAAGTAATAGAGATCGTTAGCACTGGTAATTAGCTGCTTAAAACAGTTATTCTTACATCTATGTGACCATTTTTAGCCAAGTTATGACGAAAATTTCGTTTGCAAATATCAACATTTTTGCAGAGTCTGTTTTTCCAAATTTCGGTCATCAAATAATCATTTATTTTGCCACAACATAAAAAATAATTGTCTGAATATGGAATGTCATACCTCACTGAGCTCGTAATAAAAATTCCAATCAAACTGTGTTCAAAAATGGAAATTACATTTTTTGGCCATATTTTGCAAATTTTGATGACCCCCCTCCTTACAGAAAATGCGAAAATTGATCCAAAAATTAATTTCCCTAATTCCTTCAAAAAGTAATAGGGATCGTTAGCACTGGTAATTAGCTGCTCAAAACAGTTATTCTTACATCTATGTGACCATTTTTAGCCAAGTTATAACGAAAATTTCGTTTGTAAATATCTACATTTTTGCAGAGTCTGTTTTTCCAAATTTCGGTCATCAAATAATCATTTATTTTGCCACAACATAAAAAATAATTGTCTGAATATGGAATGTCATACCTCACTGAGCTCGTAATAAAAATTCCAATCAAACTGTGTTCAAAAATGGAAATTACATTTTTTGGCCATATTTTGCAAATTTTGATGACCCCCCTCCTTACAGAAAATGCGAAAATTGATCCAAAAATTAATTTCCCTAATTCCTTCAAAAAGTAATAGGGATCGTTAGCACTGGTAATTAGCTGCTCAAAACAGTTATTCGTACATCTATGTGACCATTTTTAGCCAAGTTATAACGAAAATTTCGTTTGTAAATATCAACATTTTTGCAGAATCTGTTTTTCCAAATTTCGGTCATCAAATAATCATTTATTTTGCCACAACATTAAAAATAATTGTCAGAATATGGAATGTCATACCTCACTGAGCTCGTAATAAAATTTCCAATCAAACTGTGTTCAAAAATGGAAATTAAATTTTTTGGCCATATTTTGCAAATTTTGATGACCCCCCTCCTTAC
>NW_001845836.1:0-1927 GCF_000001215.4 Drosophila melanogaster
CATTTATTTTGCCCCAACATAAAAAATAATTGTCTGAATATGGAATGTCATACCTCACTGAGCTCGTAATAAAATTTCCAATCAAACTGTGTTCAAAAATGGAAATTACATTTTTTGGCCATATTTTGCAAATTTTGATGACCCCCCTCCATACAGAAAATACGAGAATTGATCCAAAAATTAGTTTCCTAAATCCTTCAAAAAGTAATAGGGATCGTTAGCACTGGTAATTAGCTGCTCAAAACAGTTATTCTTACATATATATGACCATTTTTAGCCAAGTTATAACGAAAATTTCGTTTGTAAATATCAACATTTTTGCAGAATCTGTTTTTCCCAATTTCGGTCATCAAATAATCATTTATTTTGTCACAACATTAAAAATAATTGTCTGAATATGGAATGTCATACCTCACTGAGCTCGTAATAAAATTTCCAATCAAACTGTGTTCAAAAATGGAAATTCAATTTTTTGGCCATATTTTGCAAATTTTGATGACCCTCCTCCTTACAAAAAATGCGAAAATTGATCCAAATATTAATTTTCCTAAATCCTTCAAAAAGTAATAGGGATCGTTAGCACTGGTAATTAGTTGCTCAAAACAGTTATTCGTACATCTATGTGACCATTTTTAGCCAAGTTATAACGAAAATTTCGTTTGTAAATATCAAAATTTTTGCAGAATCTGTTTTTTCAAACTTCGGTCATCAAATAATCATTTATTTTGCCACAACATAAAAAATAATTGTCTGAAAATGGAATGTCATACCTCACTGAGCTCGTAATAAAATTTCCAATCAAACTGTGTTCAAAAATGGAAATTAAATTTTTTGGCCATATTTTGCAAATTTTGATGACCCCCCTCCATACAGAAAATACGAGAATTGATCCAAAAATTAGTTTCCTAAATCCTTCAAAAAGTAATAGGGATCGTTAGCACTGGTAATTAGCTGCTCAAAACAGTTATTCTTACATATATATGACCATTTTTAGCCAAGTTATAACGAAAATTTCGTTTGTAAATATCTACATTTTTGCAGAGTCTGTTTTTCCAAATTTCGGTCATCAAATAATCATTTATTTTGCCACAACATAAAAAAAAAATTTGTCTGAATATGGAATGTCATACCTCACTGAGCTCGTAATAAAATTTCCAATCAAACTGTGTTCAAAAATGGAAATTAAATTTTTTGGCATTATTTTGCAAATTTTGATGACCCCCTCCTTACAAAAAATGCGAAAATTGATTCAAAAATTAATTTCCCTATATCCTTCAAAAAGTAATAGAGATCGTTAGCACTGGTAATTAGCTGCTTAAAACAGTTATTCTTACATCTATGTGACCATTTTTAGCCAAGTTATGACGAAAATTTCGTTTGTAAATATCATCATTTTTGCAGAGTCCGTTTTTCCAAATTTCGGTCATCAAATAATCATTTATTTTGCCACAACATAAAAAATAATTGTCTGAATATGGAATGTCATACCTCACTGAGCTCGTAATACAATTTCCAATCAAACTGTGTTCAAAAATGGAAATTACATTTTTTGGCCATATTTTGCAAATTTTGATGACCCCCCTCCATACAGAAAATACGAGAATTGATCCAAAAATTAGTTTCCTAAATCCTCCAAAAAGTAATAGGGATCGTTAGCACTGGTAATAAGCTGCTTAAAACAGTTATTCTTACATCTATGTGACCATTTTTAGACAAGTTATGACGAAAATTTCGTTTGTAAATATCATCATTTTTGCAGAGTCCGTTTTTCCAAATTTCGGTCATCAAATAATCATTTATTTTGCCACAACATAAAAAATAATTGTCTGAATATGGAATGTCATACCTCACTGAGCCGGTAATAAAATTTCCAATCAAACTGTGTTCAAAAATGGAAATTACATTTTTTGGCCATATTTTGCAAATT
>NW_001845885.1:0-1843 GCF_000001215.4 Drosophila melanogaster
CAAAAATGGAAATTACATTTTTTGGCCATATTTTGCAAATTTTGATGACATTCCTCCTTACAAAAAATGCGAAAATTGATTCAAAAATTAATTTCCCTAAATCCTTCAAAAAGTAATAGGGATCTTTAGCACTGATAATTAGCTGCTCAAATCAGTTATTCTTACATCTATGTGACCATTTTTAACCAAGTTATGACAAAAATTTCGTTTGTAAATATCATTACTTTGGCAGAATCTGTTTTTCCAAATTTCGGTCATCAAATAATCATTTATTTTGCCACAACATTAAAAATAATTGTCAGAATATGGAATGTCATACCTCACTGAGCTCGTAATAAAATTTCCAATCAAACTGTGTGCAAAAATGGAAATTAAATTTTTTGGCCATATTTTGCAAATTTTGATGACATTCCTCCTTACAAAAAATGCGAAAATTGATTCAAAAATTAATTTCCCTAAATCCTTCAAAAAGTAATAGGGATCGTTAGCACTGATAATTAGCTGCTCAAATCAGTTATTCTTACATCTATGTGACCATTTTTAACCAAGTTATGACGAAAATTTCGTTTGTAAATATCATTACTTTGGCAGAATCTGTTTTTCCAAATTTCGGTCATCAAATAATCATTTATTTTGCCACAACATTAAAAATAATTGTCAGAATATGGAATGTTATATTTCACTGAGCTCGTAATAAAATTTCCAATCAAACTGTGTTCAAAAATGGAAATTAAATTTTTTGGCCATATTTTGCAAATTTTGATGACCCCCCTCCTTACAAAAAATGCGAAAATTGATCCAAAAATTAATTTCCCTAATTCCTTCAAAAAGTAATAGGGATCGTTAGCACTGGTAATTAGCTGCTCAAAACAGTTATTCTTACATCTATGTGACCATTTTTAGCCAAGTTATGACGAAAATTTCGTTTGTAAATATCATTACTTTGGCAGAATCTGTTTTTCCAAATTTCGGTCATCAAATAATCATTTATTTTGCCACAACATTAAAAATAATTGTCAGAATATGGAATGTCATACCTCACTGAGCTCGTAATAAAATTTCCAATCAAACTGTGTGCAAAAATGGAAATTAAATTTTTTGGCCATATTTTGCAAATTTTGATGACATTCCTCCTTACAAAAAATGCGAAAATTGATTCAAAAATTAATTTCCCTAATTCCTTCAAAAAGTAATAGGGATCGTTAGCACTGATAATTAGCTGCTCAAATCAGTTATTCTTACATCTATGTGACCATTTTTAACTAAGTTATGACGAAAATTTCGTTTGTAAATATCATTACTTTGGCAGAATCTGTTTTTCCAAATTTCGGTCATCAAATAATCATTTATTTTGCCACAACATTAAAAATAATTGTCAGAATATGGAATGTTATATTTCACTGAGCTCGTAATAAAATTTCCAATCAAACTGTGTTCAAAAATGGAAATTAAATTTTTTGGCCATATTTTGCAAATTTTGATGACCCCCCTCCTTACAAAAAATTCGAAAATTGATCCAAAAATTAATTTCCTAAATCCTTCAAAAAGTAATAGGGATCGTTAGCACTGGTAATTAGCTGCTCAAAACAGTTATTCTTACATCTATGTGACTATTTTTAGCCAAGTTATGACGAAAATTTCGTTTGTAAATATCAACATTTTTGCAGAGTCTGTTTTACCAAATTTCGGTCATCAAATAATCATTTATTTTGCCACAACATAAAAAATAATTGTCTGAATATGGAATGTCATACTTCACTGAGCTCGTAATAAAATTTCCAATCAAACTGTGTTCAAAAATGGAAATTAAATTTTTTGGCATTATTTTGCAAATTTTGATGAC
>NW_001845786.1:0-1998 GCF_000001215.4 Drosophila melanogaster
ATTTTTGATGACCGAAATTTGGAAAAACAGATTCTGCCAAAGTAATGATATTTACAAACGAAATTTTCCGTCATAACCTTGGTTAAAAATGGTCACATAGATGTAAGAATAACTGATTTGAGCAGCTAATTATCAGTGCTACCGATCCCTATACTTTTTGAAGGATTTAGGGAAATTAATTTTTGGATTAACTTCCGCATTTTTTGTAAGAATGGGGGTCATCAAAATTTGCAAAATATGGCCAAAAAATGTAATTTCCATTTTTGAACACAGTTTGATTGGAAATTTTATTACGAGCTCAGTGAGGTATGACATCCCATATTCAGACAATTATTTTTTATGTTGTGGCAAAATAAATGATTATTTGATGACCGAAATTTGGAAAAACAGACTCTGCAAAAATGTTGATATTTACAAACGAAATTTTCGTCATAACTTGGCTAAAAATGGTCACATAGATGTAAGAATAACTGTTTTAAGCAGCTAATTACCAGTGCTAACGATCCCTATTACTTTTTGAAGGATTTAGGGAAATTAATTTTTGAATCAATTTTCGCATTTTTTGTAAGGAGGGTGGTCATCAAAATTTGCAAAATTATGCCAAAAAATTTAATTTCCATTTTTGAACACAGTTTGATTGGAAATTTTATTATGAGCTCAGTGAAGTATGACATTCCATATTCAGACAATTATTTTTTATGTTGTGGCAAAATAAATGATTATTTGATGACCGAATTTTGGAAAAACAGATTCTGCAAAAATGTTGATATTTACAAACGAAATTTTCGTTATAACTTGGCTAAAAATGGTCACATAGATGTACGAATAACTGTTTTGAGCAGCTAATTACCAGTGCTAACGATCCCTATTACTTTTTGAAGGATTTAGGGAAATTAATTTTTGGATTAACTTCCGCATTTTTTGTAAGAATGGGGGTCATCAAAATTTGCAAAATATGGCCAAAAAATTTAATTTCCATTTTTGAACACAGTTTGATTGGAAATTTTATTACGAGCTCAGTGAGGTATGACATTCCATATTCTGACAATTATTTTTAATGTTGTGGCAAAATAAATGATTATTTGATGACCGAAATTTGGAAAAACAGATTCTGCCAAAGTAATGATATTTACAAACGAAATTTTCGTCATAACTTGGTTAAAAATGGTCACATAGATGTAAGAATAACTGATTTGAGCAGCTAATTATCAGTGCTAACGATCCCTATTACTTTTTGAAGGAATTAGGGAAATTAATTTTTGGATCAATTTTCGCATTTTTTGTAAGGAGGGGGGTCATCAAATTTGCAAAATATGGCCAAAAAATGTAATTTCCATTTTTGAACACAGTTTGATTGGAAATTTTATTACGAGCTCAGTGAGGTATGACATTCCATATTCAGACAATTATTTTTTATGTTGTGGCAAAATTTTTTTTTTTTTTTTTTTTTTGGTTTTGGTTTTTTTTTTTTTTTTTTTAATTTTTTATTATTTATTGAATCTTCTCTTTGTGTTAAGAGACTAACAATAAGTGTTCAAATCTTAATCTAACTTAATTAACTTTCACTTAGTGATAGTTTTTTTTTTTTCATTAATGCCCTAATAAGTTTATTGCTGGGCTGGGAGGTCGTTGCGGTGCAGCCGGCTTTGACTGCATACTCGGATTAGTTTTCTTGCGAGGGGATTTGTATGGGTGGTCAGCTTTTCGTTATACTTCGTTTTTTTCTCAGCTATTACTTCGATTACTAATTTGATTTTTAGGTCTCTGTGTATGTTTTCGTTCCGAAGGTACCACGGCGCTCCAGTGATAATTCTCAGAATTCTTGACTGTGCTCGCTGAATAATGTCTATGTTACTTCTGGATGCGTTGCCCCACAGCTCGGAGCCATAAGTCTAGATAGGTTTTAAGACGGAGTTGTATAGAAGAGCTTTGAACTCCAGACTAAGTGGAGAGCGAGCATTTATGAGCCAGTGGAGGTTCCTTGCTTTAAGTTTAAGA
>NW_001847256.1:0-1011 GCF_000001215.4 Drosophila melanogaster
GTTTGTACATTTCAACATTTTTGCAGTCTCTTTTTCCAAATTTCGGTCATCAAATAATCATTTATTTTGCCACAACATAAAAAATAATTGTCTGAATATGGAATGTCATACCTCACTGAGCTCGTAATACTATTTCCAATCAAACTGTGTTCAAAAATGGAAATTAAATTTTTTGGCCATATTTTGCAAATTTTGATGACCCCCCTTCTTACAAAAAATGCGAAAATTGATCCAAAAATTAATTTTCCTAAATCCTTCAAAAAGTAATAGGGATCGTTAGCACTGGTAATTAGCTGCTCAAAACAGTTATTCGTACATCTATGTGACCATTTTTAGCCAAGTTATAACGAAAATTTCGTTTGTAAATATCAACATTTTTGCAGAATCTTTTTTTCCAAATTTCGGTCATCAAATAATCATTTATTTTGCCACAACATAAATAAAATAGTCTAATGGAATGTCATACCTCACTGAGCTCGTAATAAAATTTCCAATCACACTGTGTTCAAAAATTGAAATTAAATTTTTTGGCATTATTTTGCAAATTTTGATGACCCCCCTCCTTACAAAAAATGCGAAAATTGATCCAAAAATTAATTTTCCTAAATCCTTCAAAAAGTAATAGGGATCGTTAGCACTGGTAATTAGCTGCTCAAAACAGTTATTCGTACATCTATGTGACCATTTTTAGCCAAGTTATAACGAAAATTTCGTTTGTAAATATCAACATTTTTGCAGAGTCTTTTTTTCCAAATTTCGGTCATCAAAAAATCATTTATTTTGCCACAACATAAATAAAATAGACTAATGGAATGTCATACCTCACTGAGCTCGTAATAAAATTTCCAATCAAACTGTGTTCAAAAATGGAAAATAAATTTTTTGGCATAATTTTGCAAATTTTGATGACCACCCTCCTTACAAAAAATGCGAAAATGGATTCAAAAATTAATTTCCCTAAATCCTTCAAAAAGTAATAGAGATCGTTAGCACTGGTGATTAGCTGCTATG
>NW_001845977.1:0-1657 GCF_000001215.4 Drosophila melanogaster
AGGTATGACATTCCATATTCTGACAATTATTTTTAATGTTGTGGCAAAATAAATGATTATTTGATGACCGAATTTTGGAAAAACAGACTCTGCAAAAATGTTGATATTTACAAACCAAATTTTCGTTATAACTTGGCTAAAAATGGTCACATAGATGTAAGAATAACTGTTTTGAGCAGCTAATTACCAGTGCAAACGATCCCTATTACTTTTTGAAGGATTTAGGGAAATTAATTTTTGGATCAATTTTCGCATTTTTTGTAAGGAGGGGGGTCATCAAAATTTGCAAAATAATGGCCAAAAAATTTAATTTCCATTTTTGATCACAGTTTGATTGGAAATTTTATTACAAGCTCAGTGAGGTATAACATTCCATATTCTGACAATTATTTTTAATGTTGTGGCAAAATAAATGATTATTTGATGACCAAAATTTGGAAAAACAGACTCTGCAAAAATGTTGATATTTACAAACGAAATTTTCGTTATAACTTGGCTAAAAATGGTCACATAGATGTAAGAATAACTGTTTTAAGCAGCTAATTACCAGCGCTAACGATCCCTTTTACTTTTTGAAGGATTTAGGGAAATTAATTTTTGGATCAATTTTCGCATTTTTTGTAAGAAGGGAGTCATCAAAATTTGCAAAATATGGCCAAAAAATTTAATTTCCATTTTTGAACACAGTTTGATTGGAAATTTTATTACGAGCTCAGTGAGGTATGACATTCCATATTCAGACAATTATTTTTTATGTTGTGGCAAAATAAATGATTATTTGATGACCGAAATTTGGAAAAACAGACTCTGCAAAAATGTAGATATTTACAAACGAAATTTTCGTTATAACTTGGCAAAAATGGTCACATAGATGTAAGAATAACTGTTTTGAGTAGCTAATTACCAGTGCTAACGATTCCTATTACTTTTTGAAGGATTTAGGAAATTAATTTTTGGATCAATTTTCGCATTTTTTGTAAGGAGGGTGGTCATCAAAATTTGCAAAATATGGCCAAAAAATTTAATTTCCATTTTTGAACACAGTTTGATTGGAAATTTTATTACGAGCTCAGTGAGGTATGACATTCCATATTCAGACAATTATTTTTTATATTGTGGCAAAATAAATGATTATTTGATGACCGAAATTTGGAAAAACAGACTCTGCAAAAATGTAGATATTTACAAACGAAATTTTCGTTATAACTTGGCTAAAAATGGTCACATAGATGTAAGAATAACTGTTTTGAGCAGCTAATTACCAGTGCTAACGATCCCTATTACTTTTTGAAGGATTTAGGGAAATTAATTTTTGGATCAGTTTTCGGATTTTTTTAAGGAGGGTGGTCATCAAAATTTGCAAAATAATGCCAAAAAATTTAATTTCCATTTTTGAACACAGTTTGATTGGAAATTTTATTACGAGCTCAGTGAAGTATGACATTCCATATTCTGACAATTATTTTTAATGTTGTGGCAAAATAAATGATTATTTGATGACCGAAATTTGGTAAAACAGACTCTGCAAAAATGTTGATATTTACAAACGAAATTTTCGTTATAACTTGGCTAAAAATGGTCACATAGATGTAAGAATAACTGTTTTAAGCAGCTAATTACCAGCGCTAACGATCCCTTTTACTTTTTGAAGGATTTA
>NW_001846765.1:0-1130 GCF_000001215.4 Drosophila melanogaster
ATTTTTTGGCCATATTTTGCAAATTTTGATGACCCCCCTCCTTACAAAAAATGCGAAAATTGATCCAAAAATTAATTTCCCTAAATCCTTCAAAAAGTAATAGGGATCGTTAGCACTGGTAATTAGCTGCTCAAAACATCTTACATCTATGTGACCATTTTTAGCCAAGTTATAACCGAAAATTTCGTTTGTAAATATCAACATTTTTGCAGAGTCTGGTTTTCCAAATTTCGGTCATCAAATAATCATTTATTTTGCCACAACATACGAAATAATTGTCTGAATATGGAATGTCATACCTCACTGAGCTCGTAATAAAATTTCCAATCAAACTGTGTTCAAAAATGGAAATTAAATTTTTTGGCCATATTTTGCAAATTTTGATGACCTTACAAAAAATGCGAAAATTGATCCAAAAATTAATTTCCCAAAATCCTTCAAAAAGTAATAGGGATCGTTAGCACTGGTAATTAGCTGCTCAAAACAGTTATTCTTACATCTATGTGACCATTTTTAGCCAAGTTATAACGAAAATTTCGTTTGTAAATATCAACATTTTTGCAGAGTCTGTTTTTCCAAATTTCGGTCATCAAATAATCATTTATTTTGCCACAACATACGAAATAATTGTCTGAATATGGAATGTCATACCTCACTGAGCTCGTAATAAAATTTCCAATCAAACTGTGTTCAAAAATGGAAATTAAATTTTTTGGTCATATTTTGCAAATTTTGATGACCCCCCTCCTTACAAAAAATGCGGAAATTGATTCAAAAATTAATTTCCCAAAATCCTTCAAAAAGTATTAGTTAGCACTAGTAATGAGCTGCTCAAAACAGTTAATCTTACATCTATGTGACAATTTTTAGCCAAGTTATAACGAAAATTTGGTTTGTAAATATCAACATTTTGGCAGAATCTGTTTTTCCAAATTTTGGTCATCAAATAATAATTTATTTTGCCACAACATAAAAAATAACTGCCTGAATATGGAATGTCATACCTCACTAAGCTCGTAATAAAATTTCCAATCAAACTGTGTTCAAAAATGGAAATTAAATTTTATGGCCATATTTAGCAAATTTTGATGACCCCCCTTCATACAAAAAATGCGAAAATTGATCCAAAA
>NW_001846938.1:0-1084 GCF_000001215.4 Drosophila melanogaster
AAATTTGGAAAAACAGATTCTGCCAAAATGTTGATATTTACAAACCAAATTTTCGTTATAACTTGGCTAAAAATTGTCACAGGCTCTGCAAAAATGTTGATATTTACAAACGAAATTTTCGTTATAACTTGGCTAAAAATGGTCACATAGATGTAAGAATAACTGTTTTGAGCAGCTAATTACCAGTGCTAACGATCCCTATTACTTTTTGAAGGATTTAGGGAAATTAATTTTTGGATCAATTTTCGCATTTTTTGTAAGGAGGGGGGTCATAAAAATTTGCAAAATATGGCCAAAAAATTTAATTTCCATTTTTGAACACAGTTTGATTGGAAATTTTATTACGAGCTCAGTGAGATATGACATTCCATATTCAGACAATTATTTTTTATGTTGTGGCAAAATAAATGATTATTTGATGACCGAAATTTGGAAAAACAGACTCTGCAAAAATGTTGATATTTACAAACCAAATTTTCGTTATAACTTGGCTAAAAATGGTCACATAGATGTAAGAATAACTGTTTTGAGCAGCTAATTGCCAGTGCTAACGATCCCTATTACTTTTTGAAGGATTTAGGGAAATTAATTTTGGATCAATTTCCGCATTTTTTGTAAGGAGGGGGGTCATCAAAATTTGCAAAATATGGCCAAAAAATTTAATTTCCATTTTTGAACACAGTTTGATTGGAAATTTTATCACGAGCTCAGTGAGGTATGACATTCCATATTCAGACAATTATTTTTTATGTTGTGGCAAAATAAATGATTATTTGATGACCGAAATTTGGAAAAACAGACTCTGCAAAAATGTTGATATTTACAAACGAAATTTTCGTTATAACTTGGCTAAAAATGGTCACATAGATGTAAGAATAACTGTTTTGAGCAGCTAATTACCAGTGCTAACAATCCCTATTACTTTTTGAAGGATTTAGGGAAATTAATTTTTGGATAAATTTTCGCATTTTTTGTAAGGAGGAGGGTCATCAAAATTTGCAAAATATGGCCAAAAAATTTAATTTCCATTTTTGAACACAGTTTGATTGGAAATTTTATTACGAGCTTAGTGAGGTATGACATT
>NW_001846285.1:0-1295 GCF_000001215.4 Drosophila melanogaster
AAAAATGGTCACATAGATGTAAGAATAACTGTTTTAAGCAGCTAATTACCAGTGCTAACGATCCCCTATTACTTTTTGAAGGATTTAGGGAAATTAATTTTTGGATCAATTTTCGCATTTTTTGTAAGGAGGGGGGTCATAAAAATTTGCAAAATATGGCCAAAAAATTTAATTTCCATTTTTGAACACAGTTTGATTGGAAATTTTATTACGAGCTCAGTGAGGTATGACATTCCATATTCAGACAATTATTTTTTATGTTGTGGCAAAATAAATGATTATTTGATGACCGAAATTTGGAAAACCAGACTCTGCAAAAATGTTGATATTTACAAACGAAATTTTCGTTATAACTTGGCTAAAAATTGTCACATAGATGTAAGAATAACTGTTTTGAGCAGCTAATTACCAGTGCTAACGGATCCCTATTACTTTTTGAAGGATTTAGGAAATTAATTTTTGGATCAATTTTCCGCATTTTTTGTAAGGAGGGAGGTCATCAAAATTTGCAAAATATGGCCAAAAAATTTAATTTCCATTTTTGAACACAGTTTGATTGGAAATTTTATTACGAGCTCAGTGAGGTATCACATTCCATATTCAGACAATTATTTTTTATGTTGTGGCAAAATAAATGATTATTTGATGACCGAAATTTGGAAAAACAGATTCTGCCAAAATGTTGATATTTACAAACCGAATTTTCGTTATAACATGGCTAAAAATGGTCACATAGATGTAAGAATAACTGTTTTGAGCAGCTAATTACCAGTGCTAACGATCCCTATTACTTTTTGAAGGATTTAGGGAAATTAATTTTTGGATCAATTTTCGCATTTTTTGTAAGGAGGGTGGTCATCAAAATTTGCCAAATATGGCCAAAAAATTTAATTTCCATTTTTGAACACAGTTTGATTGGAAATTTTATTACGAGCTCAGTGAGGTATGACATTCCATATTCAGACAATTATTTTTTATGTTGTGGCAAAATAAATGATTGTTTGATGACCGAAATTTGGAAAAACAGACTCTGCAAAAATGTAGATATTTACAAACGAAATTTTCGTCATAATTTGGCTAAAAATGGTCACATAGATGTAAGAATAACTGTTTTAAGCAGCTAATTACCAGTGCTAACGATCCCCATTATTTTTTGAAGGATTTAGGAAATTAATTTTTGGATCAATTTTCGAATTTTTTGTAAGGAGGGGGGTCATCAAAATTTGCAAAATATGGCCAAAAAATTTAATTTCCATTTTTGAACACAGTTTGAAATTTTATTACGAGCTCAGTGA
>NW_001847270.1:0-1007 GCF_000001215.4 Drosophila melanogaster
TCTTACATCTATGTGACCATCTTTAACCAACTTATGACGAAAATTTCGTTTGTAAATATCATTACTTTGGCAGAATCTGTTTTTCCAAATTTCGGTCATCAAATAATCATTTATTTTGCCACAACATTAAAAATAATTGTCAGAATATGGAATGTCATACTTCACTGAGCTCGTAATAAAATTTCCAATCAAACTGTGTTCAAAAATGGAAATTAAATTTTTTGGCATTATTTTGCAAATTTTGATGACCACCCTCCTTACAAAAAATGCGAAAACTGATCCAAAAATTAATTTCCCTAAATCCTTCAAAAAGTAATAGGGATCGTTAGCACTGATAATTAGCTGCTCAAATCAGTTATTCTTACATCTATGTGACCATTTTTAACCAACTTATGACGAAAATTTCGTTTGTAAATATCATTACTTTGGCAGAATCTGTTTTTCCAAATTTCGGTCATCAAATAATCATTTATTTTGCCACAACATTAAAAATAATTGTCAGAATATGGAATGTCATACTTCACTGAGCTCGTAATAAAATTTCCAATCAAACTGTGTTCAAAAATGGAAATTAAATTTTTTGGCATTATTTTGCAAATTTTGATGACCACCCTCCTTACAAAAAATGCGAAAATTGATTCAAAAATTAATTTCCCTAAATCCTTCAAAAAGTAATAGGGATCGTTAGCACTGGTAATTAGCTGCTTAAAACAGTTATTCTTACATCTATGTGACCATTTTTAGCCAAGTTATAACGAAAATTTCGTTTGTAAATATCTACATTTTTGCACAGTCTGTTTTTCCAAATTTCGGTCATCAAATAATCATTTATTTTGCCACAACATAAAAAATAATTGTCTGAATATGGAATGTCATACCTCACTGAGCTCGTAATAAAATTTCCAATCAAACTGTGTTCAAAAATGGAAATTAAATTTTTTGGCATTATTTTGCAAATTTTGATGACCACCCTCCTTACAAAAAATGCGAAAATGATTCAAAAATAA
>NW_001845524.1:0-2557 GCF_000001215.4 Drosophila melanogaster
AAAAAATGCGAAAATGTATCCAAAAATTAACTTCCTTAAGTCCTTCAAAAAGTAATAGGGATCGTTAGCACTGGTAATTAGCTGCTCAAAACAGTTATTCTTACATCTATGTGACCATTTTTAGCCAAGTTATAACGAAAATTTCGTTTGTAAATATCAACATTTTTGCAGAGTCTGTTTTTCCAAATTTCGGGTCATCAAAAAATCATTTATTTTGCCACAACATAAAAAATAATTGTCTGAATATGGAATGTCATACCTCACTAAGCTCGTAATAAAATTTCCAATCAAACTGTGTTCAAAAATGGAAATTAAATTTTTTGGCCATATTTTGCAAATTTTGATGACCCTCCTCCTTACAAAAAATGCGAAAATTTATCCAAAAATTAACTTCCCTAAATCCTTCAAAAAGTAATAGGGATCGTTAGCACTGGTAATTAGCTGCTCAAAACAGTTATTCTTACATCTATATGACCATTTTTAGCCAAGTTATAACGAAAATTTCGTTTGTAAATATCAACATTTTTGCAGAGTCTGTTTTTCCAAATTTCGGTCATCAAATAATCATTTATTTTGCCACAACATAAAAAATAATTGTCTGAATATGGAATGTCATACCTCACTGAGCTCGTGATAAAATTTCCAATCAAACTGTGTTCAAAAATGGAAATTAAATTTTTTGGCCATTTTTTGCAAATTTTTATGACCCCCCTCCTTACAAAAAATGCGAAAATTGATCCAAAAATTAATTTCCTAAATCCTTCAAAAAGTAATAGGGATCGTTAGCACTGGTAATTAGCTGCTCAAAACAGTTATTTTTACATCTATGTGACAATTTTTAGACAAGTTATAACGAAAATTTGGTTTGTAAATATCAACATTTTGGCAGAATCTGTTTTTCCAAATTTCGGTCATCAAATAATCATTTATTTTGCCACAACATAAAAATAATTGTCTAAATATGGAATGTCATACCTCACTGATCTCGTAATAAAATTTCCAATCAAACTGTGTTCAAAAATGGAAATTAAATTTTTTGGCCATATATTGCAAATTTTTATGACCCCCCCCCTTACAAAAAATGCGAAAATTGATCCAAAAATTAATTTCCCTAAATCCTTCAAAAAGTAATAGGGATCGTTAGCACTGGTAATTAGCTGCTCAAAACAGTTATTCTTACATCTATGTGACCATTTTTAGCCAAGTTATAACGAAAATTTCGTTTGTAAATATCAACATTTTTGCAGAGTCTGTGACAATTTTTAGCCAAGTTATAACGACAATTTGGTTTGTAAATATCAACATTTTGGCAGAGTCTGTTTTTCCAAATTTCGGTCATCAAATAATCATTTATTTTGCCACAACATAAAAAATAATTGTCTGAATATGGAATGTCATACCTCACTGAGCTCGTAATAAAATTTCCAATAAAACTGTGTTCAAAAATGGAAATTACATTTTTTGGCCATATTTTGCAAATTTTGATGACCCCCCTCCTTACAAAAAATGCGAAAATTGATCCAAAAATTAATTTCCTAAATCCTTCAAAAAGTAATAGGGATCGTTAGCACTGGTAATTAGCTGCTCAGAACAGTTATTCTTACATCTATGTGACCATTTTTAGCCAAGTTATAACGAAAATTTCGTTTGTAAATATCAACATTTTTGCAGAGTCTGTTTTTCCAAATTTCAAATCATCATTTATTTTGCCACAACATAAAAATAATTGTCTAAATATGGAATGTCATACCTCACTGATCTCGTAATAAAATTTCCAATCAAACTGTGTTCAAAAATGGAAATTAAATTTTTTGGCCATATTTTGCAAATTTTTATGACCCCCCTCCTTACAAAAAATGCGAAAATTGATCCGAAAATTAATTTCCCTAAATCCTTCAAAAAGTAATAGGGATCGTTAGCACTGGTAATTAGCTGCTCAAAACAGTTATTCTTACATCTATGTGACCATTTTTAGCCAAGTTATAACGAAAATTTCGTTTGTAAATATCAACATTTTTGCAGAGTCTGTGACAATTTTTAGCCAAGTTATAACGACAATTTGGTTTGTAAATATCAACATTTTGGCAGAATCTGTTTTTCCAAATTTCGGTCATCAAAAAATCATTTATTTTGCCACAACATAAAAAATAATTGTCTGAATATGAAATTTCATACCTCACTAAGCTCGTAATAAAATTTCCAATCAAACTGTGTTCAAAAATGGAAATTAAATTTTTTGGCCATATATTGCAAATTTTGATGACCCCCCCCTTACAAAAAATGCGAAAATTGATCCAAAAATTAATTTCCCTAAATCCTTCAAAAAGTAATAGGGATCGTTAGCACTGGTAATTAGCTGCTCAAAACAGTTATTCTTACATCTATGTGACCATTTTTAGCCAAGTTATAACGAAAATTTCGTTTGTAAATATCAACATTTTTGCAGAGTCTGTGACAATTTTTAGCCAAGTTATAACGACAATTTGGTTTGTAAATATCAACATTTTGGCAGAGTCTGTTTTTCCAAATTTCGGTCATCAAATAATCATTATTTTGC
>NW_001845720.1:0-2113 GCF_000001215.4 Drosophila melanogaster
TTCAAAAATGGAAAATAAATTTTTTGGCCATATTTTGCAAATTTTGATGACCCCCCCTCCTTACAAAAAATGCGAAAATTGATCCAAAAATGAATTTCCTAAATCCTTCAAAAAGTAATAGGGATCGTTAGCACTGGTAATTAGCTGCTCAAAACAGATATTCGTACATCTATGTGACCATTTTTAGCCAAGTTATAACGAAAATTTCGTTTGTAAATATCAACATTTTTGCAGAATCTGTTTTTCCAAATTTCGGTCATCAAATAATCATTTATTTTTATACAACATAAAAAATAATTGTCTGAATATGGAATGCCATACCTCACTGAACTCGTAATAAAATTTCCAATCAAACTGTGTTCAAAAATGGAAATTAAATTTTTTGGCCATATTTTGCAAATTTTGATGACACCACTCCTTACAAAAAATGCGAAAATTGATTCAAAAATTAATTTTCTTAAATCCTTCAAAAAGTAATAGAGATCGTTAGCACTGGTAATTAGCTGCTCAAAACAGTTATTCTTACATCTATGTGACAATTTTTAGCCAAGTTATAACGAAAATTTGGTTTGTAAATATCAACATTTTTGCAGAATCTGTTTTTCCAAATTTCGGTCATCAAATAATCATTTATTTTTATATGGAATGCCATACCTCACTGAACTCGTAATAAAATTTCCAATCAAACTGTGTTCAAAAATGGAAATAAAATTTTTTGGCCATATTTTGCAAATTTTGATGATACCACTCCTTACAAAAAATGCGAAAATTGATTCAAAAATTAATTTCCTTAAATCCTTCAAAAAGTAATAGAGATCGTTAGCACTGGTAATTAGCTGCTCAAAACAGTTATTCTTACATCTATGTGACCATTTTTAGCCAAGTTATAACGAAAATTTCGTTTGTAAATATCAACATTTTTGCAGAGTCTGTTTTTCCAAATTTTGATGACCCCCCTCCTTACAAAAAATGCGAAAATTGATCCAAAAATTAATTTCCCTAAATCCTTCAAAATGTAATAGGGATCGTTAGCACTGGTAATTAGCTGCTCAAAACAGATATTCGTACATCTATGTGACCATTTTTAGCCAAGTTATGACGAAAATTTCGTTTGTAAATATCAACATTTTTGCAGAGTCTGTTTTTCCAAATTTCGGTCATCAAAAAATCATTTATTTTGCCACAACATAAAAAAAAATTGTCTCAATATGGAATGTCATACCTCACTGAGCTCGTAATAAAATTTCCAATCAAACTGTGTTCAAAAATGGAAATTAAATTTTTTGGCCATATTTTGCAAATTTTGATGACCCCCTCCTTACAAAAAATGCGAAAATTGATCCAAAAATTAATTTCCCTAAATCCTTCAAAAAGTAATAGGGATCGTTAGCACTGGTAATTAGCTGCTCAAAACAGTTATTCTTACATCTATGTGACAATTTTTAGCCAAGTTATAACGAAAATTTGGTTTGTAAATATCAACATTTTGGCAGAATCTGTTTTTCCAAATTTCGGTCATCAAATAATCATTTATTTTGATACAACATAAAAAATAATTGTCTGAATATGGAATGCCATACCTCACTGAACTCGTAATAAAATTTCCAATCAAACTGTGTTCAAAAATGGAAATTAAATTTTTTGGCCATATTTTGCAAATTTTGATGACCCCCCCCTCCTTACAAAAAATGCGAAAATTGATTCAAAAATTAATTTCCTTAAATCCTTCAAAAAGTAATAGAGATCGTTAGCACTGGTAATTAGCTGCTCAAAACAGTTATTCTTACATCTATGTGACCATTTTTAGCCAAGTTATAACGAAAATTTCGTTTGTAAATATCAACATTTTGGCAGAGTCTGTTTTTCCAAATTTCGGTCATCAAATAATCATTTATTTTGCCACAACATAAAAAATAATTGTCTGAATATGGAATGTCATACCTCACTGAGCTCGTAATAAAATTTCCAATCAAACTGTGTTCAAAAATGGAAATTAAATTTTTTGGCCATATTTTGCAAATTTTGATGACCCCCCTCCATACAGAAAATGCGAAAATTGATCCAAAAATTAGTTTCCTAAATCCTTCAAAAAGTAATAGGGATCGTTAGCACT
>NW_001845961.1:0-1703 GCF_000001215.4 Drosophila melanogaster
TCAAATATCTGTTTTGAGCAGCTAAATATCAGTGCTAACGATCCCTATTACTTTTTGAAGGATTTAGGAAATTAATTTTTGGATCAATTTTCGCATTTTTTGTAAGGAGGGGGGTCATCAAAATTTGCAAAATATGGCCAATAAATTTAATTTCCATTTTTGAACACAGTTTGATTGGAAATTTTATTACGAGCTCAGTGAGGTATGACATTCCATATTCAGACAATTATTTTTTATGTTGTGGCAAAATAAATGATTTTTTGATAACCGAAATTTGGAAAAACAGACTCTGCAAAAATGTTGATATTTACAAACGAAATTTTCGTTATAACTTGGCTAAAAATGGTCACATAGATGTACGAATATCTGTTTTGAGCAGCTAATTACCAGTGCTAACGATCCCTATTACATTTTGAAGGATTTAGGAAATTAATTTTTGGATCAATTTTCGCATTTTTTGTAAGAAGGGGTCATGAAAATTTGCAAAATATGGCCAATAAATTTAATTTCCATTTTTGAACACAGTTTGATTGGAAATTTTATTACGAGCTCAGTGAGGTATGACATTCCATATTCAGACAATTATTTTTTATGTTGTGGCAAAATAAATGATTTTTTGATAACCGAAATTTGGAAAAACAGACTCTGCAAAAATGTTGATATTTACAAACGAAATTTTCGTTATAACTTGGCTAAAAATGGTCACATAGATGTACGAATATCTGTTTTGAGCAGCTAATTACCAGTGCTAACGATCCCTATTACATTTTGAAGGATTTAGGGAAATTAATTTTTGGATCAATTTTCGCATTTTTTGTAAGGAGGGGGGGTCATCAAAATTTGCCAAATATGGCCAAAAAATTTAATTTCCATTTTTGAACACAGTTTGATTGGAAATTTTATTACGAGCTCAGTGAGGTATGACATTCCATATTCAGACAATTATTTTTTATGTTGTGGCAAAATAAATGATTTTTAGATGACCGAAATTTGGAAAAACAGACTCTGCAAAAGTGTTGATATTTACAAACGAAATTTTCGTTATAACTTGGCTAAAAATGGTCACATAGATGTACGAATATCTGTTTTGAGCAGCTAATTACCAGTGCTAACGATCCCTATTACTTTTTGAAGGATTTAGGAAATTAATTGTTGGATCAATTTTCGCATTTTTTGTAAGGAGGGGGGTCATCAAAATTTGCAAAATATGGCCAAAAAATTTAATTTCCATTTTTGAACACAGTTTGATTGGAAATTTTATTACGAGCTCAGTGAGGTATGACATTCCATATTCAGACAATTTTTTTTTATGTTGTGGCAAAATAAATGATTTTTTGATGACCGAAATTTGGAAAAACAGACTCTGCAAAAATGTTGATATTTACAAACGAAATTTTCGTTATAACTTGGCTAAAAATGGTCACATAGATGTACGAATATCTGTTTTGAGCAGCTAATTACCAGTGCTAACGATCCCTATTACATTTTGAAGGATTTAGGGAAATTAATTTTTGGATCAATTTTCGCATTTTTTGTAAGGAGGGGGGTCATCAAAATTTGGAAAAACAGACTCTGCAAAAATGTTGATATTTACAAACGAAATTTTCGTTATAACTTGGCTAAAAATGGTCACATAGATGTACGAATATCTGTTTTGAGCAGCTAATTACCAGTGCTAACGATCCCTATTACATTTTGAAGGA
>NW_001846250.1:0-1315 GCF_000001215.4 Drosophila melanogaster
TAATTTTTGGACCAATTTTCGCATTTTTTGTAAGGAGGGGGGTCATCAAAATTTGCCATATATGGCCAAAAAATTAATTTCCATTTTTGAACACAGTTTGATTGGAAATTTTATTACGAGCTCAGTGAGGTATGACATTCCATATTCAGACAATTATTTTTTATGTTGTGGCAAAATAAATGATTATTTGATGACCGAAATTTGGAAAAACAGACTCTGCAAAAATGTGGATATTTACAAACGAAATTTTCGTTATAACTTGGCTAAAAATGGTCACATAGATGTACGAATATCTGTTTTGAGCAGCAATTACCAGTGCTAACGATCCCTATTACTTTTTGAAGGATTTAGGAAACTAATTTTTGTATCAATTTTCGCATTTTTTGTAAGGAGGGGGGTCATCAAAATTTGCCATATATGGCCAAAAAATTTAATTTCCATTTTTGAACACAGTTTGATTGGAAATTTTATTACGAGCTCAGAGAGGTATGACATTCCATGTTCAGACAATTATTTTTTATGTTGTGGCAAAATAAATGATTATTTGATGACCGAAATTTGGAAAAACAGACTCTGCAAAAATGTTGATATTTACAAACGAAATTTTCGTTATAACTTGGCTAGCAATGGTCACATAGATGTACGAATATCTGTTTTGAGCAGCTAATTACCAGTGCTAACGATCCCTATCCCTGCCTCAAAACAATAAGGCAGGTAATCAACCCAAAATCAATCGAACCAACAACGGCAATGAAAACTCTGCAGTAAATAATTCAAACCGATATGCTATCTTGGCTGATTCTGCGACCGAACAACCCAACGAAAAAACGGTAGGGGAACCAAAAAAGACCAGGCCTCCACCAATTTTCATACGAGAACAAAGTACAAATGCACTTGTAAATAAACTCGTTGCTTTGATTGGTGACAGCAAATTCCACATTATCCCACTTAAAAAAGGAAATATTCATGAAATAAAACTACAGATCCAAACAGAAGCAGACCACCGTATAGTGACTAAATACCTAAATGATGCTGGTAAAAACTACTACATATACCAATTAAAAAGTTGCAAAGGGCTACAGGTAGTACTTAAGGGCATTGAAGCAACAGTGACACCAGCTGAGATAATTGAGGCTCTGAAGGCCAAAAACTTTTCTGCAAAGACAGCTATTAATATTTTAAACAAAGACAAAGTTCCGCAGCCACTATTCAAAATAGAACTCGAACCAGAGCTCCAGGCACTAAAGAAAAACGAAGTGCACCCAATATACAATTTACAGTACTTGCTACATCGGAGGATCACCGTGGAGGAGCC
>NW_001844937.1:0-2947 GCF_000001215.4 Drosophila melanogaster
TCTCCAATATGAGCTACAAAGATGCGCTCATGTCTACCCAAGTGCCTCAGCAAACCAATCCCAACCAAACCCGTCCAACCCCACCTGAAGCTCCGCAACCCAGTAACATGGAACAAATGTTTGCTCGCTTCGAAGGAATGGTCGAAAGGATGATGGAGAAGATGTTCTCGCAAATGACGCAGCTTGTTTCTTCCATCCTCAACGAAAAAGCATGCAAAGCCTAAAAATAGTTATTTGGAATGCTAGCGGCCTGCAGAGGAGCAGAGCCGAGGTGGAACACCTCCTAAAAACAGATGCCATCGATGTACTACTGGGTATCAGAAACCCACTTTTGTCCCAGATCCCATTTTAGCATTAGCGGCTACGATGTTATCCCTGCCAACCATCCATCTGGCAGAGCGCGCGGAGGAGCAGCCATGCTCATCAGGAGTGGCATCCAGTACACGGAGCTACCTGCGTTTCAGGAGGAATGGGCCCAGTGTGCCCTGGCCAGAATCTCCAGCCTACATGGAGACCTCACCGTTGGGAGCGGTCTACTGCCCCCCTAGACACTCGATCACCGAGACTCACCTACAAGATTTTTTTTAGTCCTTTGGACCTCGCTTTATAGCAGCTGGTGACTTCAACGCCAAACACTCCTGGTGGGGGTCCCGCTCCATCAACCCCAAAGGCAGAACGCTCTACAGATTCCTGCAGAGCAGAAGACTGGATTGCCACTCCTCTGGTGAGCCTACCCACTGGCCTACAAACCCTTCCTTGCTGCCCGACCTCATGGACTTTGCCATCTCCAAAGGCATAGGGCAAGACAGACTAACTTGCTCCAACTATAACAAGCTGCTATCCGTCCACAGCGCTATAAAAATGCTTCTCAACATCCCCGTCCTCAAAAAAGAGTTGCCCAGAAGACTCACCGGGAAGCACACTGACGCCTCCAAGTTCACACTCTGGATGCTGTCCTGCCTGCACCCGGATCCTCCACTCTCCACTCCAAGCAACATCGATGCGGCAATCAAAACTCTCACAGATGAGATATACAATGCTGCTGAGTTTGCCAATCCTCCTCCTTCAACGTCCCCAAGAACTCCTGGTAGAGACCTTCACCTCTGGTCTCCAGAAATTGCGGCCTTCGTAGCGGAAAAAAGGCGCCTCAGGAGAATCTGGATCTTCTCGCGCAACCCAAGGGACAAGGCAGCACTCAACAGAGCCACCAAGGAACTCAAGGACAAGCTGTGTACCCTACGGCAAGACTCCTTCGACAGATTCCTTGAGGAGCTGGAACCTGGTGACCCGCAACATAATCTGTGGCATGTCAAGCGTCATATCAGGAGGCCTGCAAAAAAGGCGTCGCCGGTGCGCAAAGCGGACGGCTGTTGGTGCCGCTCTGAAGCCGAAAGAGCTGAAGCGTTTGCAGATTACCTCCAGATTGCATTCACCCCATTTGACAGATGCACTGGCGGAGAGCGTGCTGCAACCACCAGGTTCCTAGAGAGTCCATGTCCTCCTAGCCTGCCAATAGAGCCCGTCACCCCAGAAGAGGTTGCGCAGAAGATCGCCTCCCTAAAGGCTAGCAAATCCTCAGGACTGGATCGCATCGACACCACATCCCTTAAAATGCTGCCACCTCCCTGTTCCCAGTTGCTGGCCAACATATACAACAGATGCTTCTCACTAGGGTACTTCCCGAGATCATGGAAACGTGCAGTAGTCATTCTCATCCTCAGACCTGGAAAACCTGAAGCCAAACTTGCCTCATATAGACCGATTAGTCTGCTGGCAATCCTCTCAAAAATACTCGAAAGAGTATTTCTGCGCAGAGTGTTGCCAGTACTGGACGAGGCTGGACTGATCCCTGATCACCAGTTTGGCTTCAGGCGATCCCACGAAACACCCGAGCAATGCCACCGGCTCGTAACACGCATCCTAGATGCATTCGAGAACAAACGCTACTGTTCGGCCGTATTCCTGGATGTCAAGCAGGCGTTCGACAGAGTGTGGCATCCTGGACTCCTCTACAAACTCAAGTCCCACCTTCCCAGTTCCCACTATGCCCTACTCAAATCGTATACTGAAGGAAGAGAGTTCCAATTGCGATGCGGTTCCCCAACCAGCACGACAAGGCCTATACGAGCCGGAGTACCGCAAGGCAGCGTCCTTGGTCCCATCCTCTACACCCTGTTTACAGCAGACCTCCCTATCATACCCTCCCGTTACCTCACAGCAGCCACCTATGCAGATGACACGGCGTTCCTTGCCACCGCAACAAACCCTCAACGAGCATCAGCCATCATCCAGAGGCAACTGGATGTATTGGATCCATGGCTGAAACGCTGGAACACCGTGGTCAACGCTGATAAATCCTCCCACACAACCTTCTCTCTGCGCAGAGGAGAATGCCCCCCGGTCTCACTTGACGGCGACACCATCCCTACCTCCAGCACCCCCAAATACTTAGGGCTGACCCTGGACAGAAGGCTGACTTGGGGCCCCCACATCAACAGAAAGCGTATACAGGCCAACATACGCCTTAAGCAACTCTACTGGCTCATCGGTAAAAAGTCCAAACTGCGAGAGAAACTAAAGATTCTCGTCTACAAGACTATTCTCAAGCCAATCTGGACGTACGGAATTCAGCTGTTGGGCACTGCAAGCACTTCGCATAGAAGGAAGATCCAGCGATTCCAAAACAGATGTTTGAGAATAGTCTCCAACGCCCATCCCTACCACGAAAATTCCGCCATCCACGAGGAGCTCGGTATTCCATGGGTAGACGACGAGATCTATAGACACAGTATGAGATATGCTAGCAGACTGGAGAACCACCACAACCACCTGGCCGTCAACCTTCTGGACAATAGCCAATCCCTAAGACGCCTGCAGAGAACGCACCCGCTTGACCTTACTCAACATACTTAATCATACTTAACCCCTACCCAAGTACACTTCGATG
>NW_001844937.1:8745-13940 GCF_000001215.4 Drosophila melanogaster
TTTTCGTGAAGCTTCTGCATGAACTCTTCTGGGCCGATGGCTGTGTCAACGTCATAGTCTACGACCTTCGGCTTCTCGGCCGCGTTCCGTGCCACATTCAGCGCAACTTCTGCGAATCTTTTCGATGCCATCACCTTCTGCAGCTCTCCAACTGAAGGAGTACGAATGATCGCACCACCACCTCGACGGAGCTCACGTACCTCATGTACTCTGACTCCGAGGGAGGGTGCAACCATCGTTCGCACCTTTTCAGCTATGGCTTTCCCCGATAGCGCAGGGTCGTCGCACTTCACCACCGCTGACCACGTCTCACAAACCTTGGTGGTCCGCGGGGCAGCGATGGGTGCAACCTGAGGCATCTGGGGAGCATTGGCGGCAGTAGTGTTCGCCTTGGACGGCGGCGGCGGCGGTGGTGGCATAGCGAGCCGCGTCTCCAGTTCTCCACACCGGAGCATTAACGCCATCACCAGCTCATCATAGCGATTGATGGCACACGAGAGCTCTTCCGTGTCCGCACTTCCTAGACTGCGGAAACTGAGGCCAGGGCAACCAGTTTCGCCTGCGTTGGCGCCGAGCTCTTGGAGGCCAGATGGCCTCTACGCCTGCCTCGTCTTGATTTCCTTGAGGCACTGCTTCCGCTCAAGGCACTCACGCTGCTGTCGCTCTCCATCGGCATTGCTCCGATGGTGGCTCCTCCTTTTGTCGAATCCAGCAATCGTATGCTCACTGACACGGGCTAGTTGCTATGGTGGTAGAGCTCCACCTATTGGTAGAGTGCACTAAGCTGTCCCAAGACACAAACCTTAGCAGTGACTACCACCAATAAGCTTCTCACAGCTGTTCGAAAAGCTCACCCGCAAGCTCGCCACGCAACACGTGCGGAGTGGAAAATTTCCAATAATTTATTAATTACTTCCAACCCGCTTGTTTTTGAATCGCGAAAACACCAAATTACCTATTTGTTTACTTCCAAATACGGAAAACTAAGTTCTTCGCAATATGTCCACGAGCGCAACGAAAACACGTCCGTCGTTAATCCATTCATGCGCGTCACAAATTAGATGACGAGGCATTTGGCTATTTTTGTTTTATTTTTTTTTTTTTGATCGCGGAGGTATGGAAATCTTCGAAAGATACTAGGTCTGCCAACACTGTTTGTGGTCAGTTTTCCTAGCATGCACGATTCGTTGCTCTATCTGAACCGAAGTTCCGCAACGCCTACGTACTAAAACCATCGTCATAGCCATTTTATTATAACAATTATTTTGCGATGTTTATGCATTTTTGATGTTATGCCAAGACAGCAAGCAAATTTTTTGAACCAAACGTTTTAGCTAAGTCCAATCTCGGGAAAACCCGCTCAGGTACATGAACTGTTTAAAACAACCGAGACTGCCTCTCATAACCTGGACGCTAATGATATGACTATCATATTTGCTGAGGAGACCCTTCGCTATCAATCTTTTAACGGATTGACCACTCCAGATCCCCCTCCAGTTCAGGGTGGCAGAATGGAATTCAATGTCAATCTGCGACGCAATTCAGTTCGTATGTCCGGTCTGTCGTATCTATTGATTTTGCGCTGGTGCGCATCATCCATAAAGTGTCCGTCTGTCACAATTTGTATGTCGATCACATCAATGTGATTTTGTCGTAGTGCCACCAGGTCTGGTTTATTGAGGCCTGATTCGCACTGTAGACTTGGTTAAACAATGACCAAGTCATCTCTCTCTCCTCAAGTCCCTGCTACGATTTACTACGCAGTTGTGTCTAGCTACCCGCCTCCTATGCGAGTGGTAACATTTTTGCATTGGTTTGTTGTTTCGGGAGCATCACATCCTGCACGACACTGTCGTTCCAATTCGTGCCTTCTCCTTGTAGTACGAGACTTTGTGGGAAGGGCATTTATCCGCAGACGAATACCGTCTATATATTCCCTTCCTGTCAATAAACGCGTGGGTTGACTAACTTCCGTTTCACGGAGTCCGCTACCATCAACTGAGAAGTACAACTTGTTCGCCCAATATTTTTCTATTGCCGGACGCGATATTTTGTTCAGCTAATAATCTATCTCGGGCCCGTTGTTTTTCGGCTTCGAGGAAAGAGCTGGCTACCTCGTTTTGCGTGAGGTGAGGCCATTTAATGTTACTCAATCGTCTTAGCCTTAACATTGGAGCTACCCATCTTAGTGATGGAATTCCGAGACCTCCACTTTTTGGGGGTGCATGAACAAATGCTATCGGCACATCCAGCGGAAGATTTGGCCATCTTCGCACATAGTATCTTATAAGTTTGTCAGTTTTTCGTAGGACTCCTATCGCCACACTCCCAAGGGCTAACTTGTGGTATAGCTGTGGGATAAGGACAGTCCGAAGGGCGAACAACCTCTGTTGTGGTTTGAGGGGGGCCTTTGTCAATCTTTGTAGCTTTGGATCAATGTCCTCGGCCGGATTGCATCGAACCCTTCCGGTTGCAGTGAAGTTGTTGCCTAAGTACTTCCACTCGTCCGTGCGCTTCAGTGATGGAATCTCACTCGAGCCTACGTAGAAGCTCTGTGCCTCTAACACGGTACACTTCTGTTTCGGCTGGCCCTTAATGCCAACGGTAAAATATTTGTCGGCATTAAGTTTGAGGCCGACGATAGACGGACAACGTCTTGTCCAACAATATTTGAAGCCCCATCCGAGTTTCCGCAAATAGTACCAAATCATCTGCAAACGCGGCCGCGTTAGTCATGGCGTTTCCGACTTTGCCAACAATTTCGCTGGGTATGGTTCTATGGAACACAAAGGTTCACCCTGCTTCACTCCTCTAGCAGGGACGAATTCCTCTGAACTCCAACCGTCCCCATTGAGACTGGTACCACCGCCCTCGTACATATTCTGTACGTAGTCAACGAAGCCCTTTGGCGCACCATAAGCACGTAAGGTGTCGTATATAGATGTATGCGATAGAGAATCAAATGCCTTGCTTACATCTAAATTTGCGATGAAGCAAGATCTAAAGTGCTTATGGCTATGCCTTAAGACTAAGTCAACTATCGTCGCATTATCGGCGCATCCGTCGGTTGGTAAGAAGCACCGCTGGCGCGGGTCCCAATTGATTGATGAGTTCAACCGGGTTGCCAATATTGCATTTAGCTGTCTTACCAGGACTGAAGGCACTGATATTGGACGAAAGTCTTGCGGTCGCTTCGCCGTCACCGTCTTCGGGATGAAGACGGTTCTGGCCAGTCGTATAGAGTGTGGTAGATTACCGCACCATAGAATTAGGTTCATTATGCGCAGCATAATACCTGACGGCACCTCCCTGGCAGATTTTGGAGTTATCCCGTCAGGCCCCGGAGACGAAGATAATGAGACTCTTGACGCCCGAAGGTCCTGCTCTGTAATAGCAGACCATACCCTCTCAAGCGAGTGATCCATTTGTATCACTTCTCCACTGCAAGAGCTTGGGCTAGGCTGATTCATTACTTCTCTCCAGTAGGGAACCATTATTTCTTGGCTTGGCATTACCGACTCATCAGTTCCATTTAGCAAGGACTTGATGCATCTTCCTTTATGCTTATCCCAGTTACGCTGGACGACAGCGTACTGCTGCCTTCTGCTTTCTCTCCTGTTCCGAGGTCTCCGAGGAGGTCTCGTCAGTGTGTGTCGTACACCCAGTGCCGGAAAAATTCCCAGGAGATATAGCGATAAGCATTGGAGAGTGGTTTCCTTTCCCTCGAGATGTGCCCTATCAATGATAGTTTGCAACTCTTGGGCTCTCCATTTGGAATGGTATTCTACGGGGCTATACCCGCGCAGTGTCCGCAAAATTTCCCTGTTCGACTGTTCAAGGGAGTGATTGGAGTTGTTTCCGATGTTGTTACTTGGTGGTCTTGCTCACTTCTACTAGGGCGGCGCCTTATGGTTAGATTAGCAACTTCCGGGGCGAGAGCTGATTGCCCTCTTATCTGCTCTATTTTCTCTCTATAATCGCCCCTCTGTCTTAGCTTTTTGATGGCTTCGACGCTGCGGTTTGCAAAATACTCCGCTAGTTGCTTGTTTATGTGTTTACATCCATTTGCTGTGAGCTCAACCTCCTTTCTCGCCATCATCCACTTCTCTTCATCACTCCATCTTGCCTTTATATCGACACGTCGACGTTCTTCATCAAGTTCGTCTGGGTGCCGAGATCGCATGTGAACACCGAGTCCTCTCTTGCTGTTAAAGGACCGGCCACATACTGTGCAGGGAACCCTAGATAGAGTAACCGCTGCGTTTGGTTCATATTGGTCCTCCTTAAGAGAGTCATAGTTACTCCTGCCGATGACCCGCGCTTACTTGAATTTCTTCACTTTGACATTCAGAGCACTGGGCAGAAATCACATTGTGTCAACACCCGCTAGGGCCATCACAATGCTTTGTTTTAATTAGACAGTCGGATTCCCCAAGTCCGTGCCGTCCGTTGATTAATGAAAACATAAGTCTTAAGTTAGTCTTAAGACGGTCCAAGAATTTCACCTCTCGCGTCGTAATACTAATGCCCTCAAACTGCTTCTATTAATAATTACCTCTTGATCTAAAACCAATGAAAGCAGAACAGAGGTCTTATTTCATTATCCCATGCACAGAATATTCAGGCATTTGAAGCCTGCTTTAAGCACTCTAATTTGTTCAAAGTAATAGTACCGGCCCACAATAACACTCGTTTAAGAGCACTAATGCAGGGTTTTAAATAGGAGGAACATATGAAAAAATACAAGTATTTAATCACATATAAGAACTCCACCGGTAATACGCTTACATACATAAAGGTATAGTACTAACCACAATTGTAAGTTGTACTACCCGTATGAAGCACAAGTTCAACTACGAACGTTTTAACCGCAACAACTTTAATATACGCTATTGGAGCTGGAATTACCGCGGCTGCTGGCACCAGACTTGCCCTCCAATTGGTCCTTGTTAAAGGATTTAAAGTGTACTTATTCCAATTACAGGGCTTCGGATATGAGTCCTGTATTGTTATTTTTCGTCACTACCTCCCCGAGCTGGGAGTGGGTAATTTACGCGCCTGCTGCCTTCCTTAGATGTGGTAGCCGCGTCTCAGGCTCCCTCTCCGGAATCGAACCCTGATTCCCCGTTACCCGTTGCAACCATGGTAGTCCTAGATACTACCATCAAAAGTTGATAGGGCAAACATTTAAAGAT
>NW_001845889.1:0-1841 GCF_000001215.4 Drosophila melanogaster
TTTGCCACAACATAAAAAATAATTGTCTGAACATGGAATGTCATACCTCACTGAGCTCGTAATAAAATTTCCAATCAAACTGTGTTCAAGAATGGAAATTAAATTTTTTGGCCATATTTGGCAAATTTTGATGACCCCCCTCCTTACAAAAAATGCGAAAATCGGTCCAAAAATGAATTTCCTAAATCCTTCAAAAAGTAATAGGGATCGTTAGCACTGGTAATTAGCTGCTCAAAACAGATATTCGTACATCTATGTGACCATTGCTAGCCAAGTTATAACGAAAATTTGGTTGTAAATATCAACATTTTGGCAGAGTCTGTTTTTCCAAATTTCGGTCATCAAATAATCATTTATTTTGCCACAACATAAAAAATAATTGTCTGAACATGGAATGTCATACCTCACTGAGCTCGTAATAAAATTTCCCATCAAACTGTGTTCAAAAATGGAAACTAAATTTTTTGGCATTATTTTGCAAATTTTGATGACCACCCTCCTTACAAAAAGTGCGAAAAGTGATTCAAAAATTAATTTCCCTAAATCCTTCAAAAAGTAATAGGGATCGTTAGCACTGGTAATTAGCTGCTCAAAACAGTTATTCTTACATCATACAAATACATATTTACATATTCAAATTACAAAAAATGCGAAAATTGATACAAAAATTAGTTTCCTAAATCCTTCAAAAAGTAATAGGGATCGTTATCACTGGTAATTAGCTGCTCAAAACAGTTATTCTTACATCTATGTGGCCATTTTTAGCCAAGTTATAACGAAAATTTCGTTTGTAAATATCTACATTTTTGCAGAGTGTTTTTCCAAATTTCGGTCATCAAATAATCATTTATTTTGCCACAACATAAAAAATAATTGTCTGAATATGGAATGTCATACCTCACTGAGCTCGTAATAAAATTTCCAATCAAACTGTGTTCAAAAATGGAAATTAAATTTTTTGGCCATATTTGGAAAATTTTGATGACCCCCCTCCTTACAAAAAATGCGAAAATCGGTCCAAAAATGAATTTCCTAAATCCTTCAAAAAGTAATAGGGATCGTTAGCACTGGTAATTAGCTGCTCAAAACAGATATTCGTACATCTATGTGACCATTGCTAGCCAAGTTATAACGAAAATTTCGTTTGTAAATATCAACATTTTTGCAGAGTCTGTTTTTCCAAATTTCGGTCATCAAATAATCATTTATTTTGCCACAACATAAAAAATAATTGTCTGAATATGGAATGTCATACCTCACTGAGCTCGTAATAAAATTTCCCATCAAACTGTGTTCAAAAATGGAAACTAAATTTTTTGGCATTATTTTGCAAATTTTGATGACCACCCTCCTTACAAAAAGTGCGAAAAGTGATTCAAAAATTAATTTCCCTAAATCCTTCAAAAAGTAATAGGGATCGTTAGCACTGGTAATTAGCTGCTCAAAACAGTTATTCTTACATCTATGTGACCATTTTTAGCCTAGTTTTAACGATAATTTCGTTTGTAAATATCTAAATTAACTAAAGATAGATCGCACCGTCTTGCGATACTGTCGTCGTCAGGATTCCTCCAGAGGTGAAGGGCTTCCTTCGCTGGCTGCTCCGTGGAGTCCGGGGAGCAGAAGTGTATTTTTTACGTTGAGAGGAACTTTCCTCTTTTAACTGCCAGCCTTGTGGTCTGGCAGAGTAAGTAATAAGAATGTATTTTACGACGCTTAGTCGGAGTTGATGAGCTGCCGCTCTTTATTCTGATAAATGCAAATTCAAACTGAACTTAAGGCTAACAAAATATGAAACTCATAGCGGCCACTCCAACGGGTAGTGTTTGCCAGCTATGCAC
>NW_001847102.1:0-1047 GCF_000001215.4 Drosophila melanogaster
GAGGTATGACATTCCATATTCAGACAATTATTATTTATGTTTTTGCAAAATAAATGATTTTTTGATGACCGAAATTTGGAAAAACAAACTCTGCAAAAATGTTGATATTTACAAACGAAATTTTCGTTATAACTTGGCTAAAAATGGTCACATAGATGTAAGAATAACTGTTTTGAGCAGCTAATTACCAGTGCTAACGATCCCTATTACTTTTTGAAGGATTTTGGGAAATTAATTTTTGAATCAATTTCCGCATTTTTTGTAAGGAGGGAGTCATCAAAATTTGCAAAATATGGCCAAAAAATTTAATTTCCATTTTTGAACACAGTTTGATTGGAAATTTTAATACGAGCTCAGTGAGGTATGACATTCCATATTCAGACAATTATTTTTTATGTTGTGGCAATATAAATGATTATTTGATTACCGAAAAACAGATGGAAAAACAGATTCTGCCAAAATGTTGATATTTACAAACCAAATTTTCGTTATAACTTGGCTAAAAATGGTCACATAGATGTAAGAATAACTGTTTTGAGCAGCTAATTACCAGTGCTAACGATCCCTATTACTTTTTGAAGGACTAAGGAAAATTAATTTTTTAATCAATTTTCGCATTTTTTGTAAGGAGGGGGGTCATCAAAATTTGCAAAATATGGCCAAAAAATTTAATTTCCATTTTTGAACACAGTTTGATTGGAAATTTTATTACGAGCTCAGTGAGCTATAACATTCCATATTCAGACAGTGATTTTTTATGTTGTGGCAAAATAAATGATTATTTGATGACCGAAATTTGGAAAAACAGACTCTGCAAAAATGTTGATATTTACAAACGAAATTTTCGTTATAACTTGGCTAAAAATGGTCACATAGATGAAAGAATAACTGTTTTGAGCAGCTAATTACCAGTGCTAACGGATCCCTATTACTTTTTGAACGCTTTTGGGAAATTAATTTTTGAATCAATTTTCCGCATCCCTTGTAAGGAGGGGGGTCATCAAAATTTGCAAAATATGGCCAAAAAATTTAATTTCCATTTTTGAA
>NW_001846393.1:0-1240 GCF_000001215.4 Drosophila melanogaster
TCTGAATATGGAATGTTATAGCTCACTGAGCTCGTAATAAAGTTTCCAATCAAACTGTGTTCAAAAATGGAAATTAAATTTTTTGGCCATATTTTGCAAATTTTGATGACCCCCCTCCTTACAAAAAATGCGAAAATTGATCCAAAAATTAATTTCCCAAAATCCTTCAAAAAGTAATAGGGATCGTTAGCACTGGTAATTAGCTGCTCAAAACAGTTATTCTTACATCTATGTGACCATTTTTAGCCAAGTTATAACGAAAATTTCGTTTGTAAATATCAACATTTTTGCAGAGTCTGTTTTTCCAAATTTCGGTCATCAAAAAATCATTTATTTTGCAAAAACATAAATAATAATTGTCTGAATATGGAATGTCATACCTCATTGAGCTCGTAATAAAATTTCCAATCAAACTGTGTTCAAAAATGGAAATTAAATTTTTTGGCCATATTTTGCAAATTTTGATGACCCCCCTCCTTACAAAAAATGCGAAAATTGATTCAAAAATTAATTTTCCTAAATCCTTCAAAAAGTAATAGGGATCGTTAGCACTGATAACTAGCTGCTCAAAACAGTTATTCTTACATCTATGTGACCATTTTTAACCAAAAAATTTATCCAAAAAATAATTTCCCAAAATCCTTCAAAAAGTAATAGGGATCGTTAGCACTGGTAATTAGCTGCTCAAAACAGTTATTCTTACATCTATGTGACCATTTTTAGCCAAGTTATAACGAAAATTTCGTTTGTAAATATCAACATTTTTGCAGAGTCTGTTTTTCCAAATTTCGGTCATCAAAAAATCATTTATTTTGCAAAAACATAAATAATAATTGTCTGAATATGGAATGTCATACCTCACTGAGCTCGTAATAAAATTTCCAATCAAACTGTGTTCAAAAATGGAAATTAAATTTTTTGGCCATATTTTGCAAATTTTGATGACCCCCCTCCTTACAAAAAATGCGAAAATTGATCCAAAAATTAATTTCCCAAAATCCTTCAAAAAGTAATAGGGATCGTTAGCACTGGTAATTAGCTGCTCAAAACATTTATTCTTACATCTATGTGACCATTTTTAGCCAAGTTATAACGAAAATTTCGTTTGTAAATATCAACATTTTTGCAGAGTCTGTTTTTCCAAATTTCGGTCATCAAATAATCATTTATTTTGCCACAACATAAAAAATCACTGTCTGAATATGGAATGTTATAGCTCACTGAGCTCGTAATAAAATTT
>NW_001846074.1:0-1478 GCF_000001215.4 Drosophila melanogaster
TTCCATATTCAGACAATTATTTTTTATGTTGTGGCAAAATAAATGATTATTTGATGACCGAAATTAGGAAAAACAGATTCTGCCAAAATGTTGATATTTACAAACGAAATTTTCGTTATAACTTGGCTAAAAATGGTCACATAGATGTACCGAATATCTGTTTTGAGCAGCTAATTACCAGTGCTAACGATCCCTATTACTTTTTGAAGGATTTAGGAAATTAATTTTTGGATCAATTTTCGCATTTTTTGTAAGGAGGGAGTCATCAAAATTTGCCAAATATGGCCAAAAAATTTAATTTCCATTTTTGAACACAGTTTGGTTGGAAATTTTATTACGAGCTCAGTGAGGTATGACATTCCATATTCAGACTATTATTATTTATGTTGTGGCAAAATAAATGATTATTTGATGACCGAAATTTGGAAAAACAGACTCTGCAAAAATGTAGACATTTACAAACGAAATTTTCGTCATAACTTGGTTAAAAATGGTCACATAGATGTAAGAATAACTGTTTTGAGCAGCTAATTATCAGTGCTAACGATCCCTATTACTTTTTGAAGGATTTAGGGAAATTAATTTTTGGATCAATTTTCGCATTTTTCGTAAGGAGGGGGTCATCAAAATTTGCCAAATATGGCCAAAAAATTTAATTTCCATTTTTGAACACAGTTTGATTGGAAATTTTATTACGAGCTCAGTGAGGTATGACATTCCATATTCAGACAATTATTTTTTATGTTGTGGCAAAATAAATGATTTTTTGATGACCGAAATTTGGAAAAACAGACTCTTCAAAAATGTTGATATTTACAAACGAAATTTTCTTTATAACTTGGCTAAAAAAGGTCACATAGAAGTACGAATATCTGTTTTGAGCAGCTAATTACCAGTGCTACCGATCCCTATTACTTTTTGAAGGATTTAGGAAATTAATTTTGGGATCAATTTTCGCATTTTTTGTAAGGAGGTAAGGGGGTCATCAAAATTTGCAAAATATGGCCAAAAAATTTAATTCCCATTTTTGAACACAGTTTGATTGGAAATTTTATTACGAGCTCAGTGAGGTATGACATTCCATATTCAGACAATTATTTTTTATGTTGTGGCAAAATAAATGATTTTTGATGACCGAAATTTGGAAAAACAGACTCTGCAAAAATGTTGATATTTACAAACGAAATTTTCGTTATAACTTGGCTAAAAATGGTCACATAGATGTAAGAAAAACTGTTTTGAGCAGCTAATTACCAGTGCTAGCGATCCCTATTACTTTTTGAAGGACTTAGGGAAATTAATTTTTGGATCAATTTTCGCATTTTTGGTAAGGAGGTTAGGGGGTCATCAAAATTTGCAAAATATGGCCAAAAAATTTAATTTCCATTTTTGAACACTGTTTGATTGGAAATTTTATTACGAGCTCACTGAAGTATGACATTCCATATTCTGACAATTATTTTTAATGTTGGGCAAAA
>NW_001845668.1:0-2228 GCF_000001215.4 Drosophila melanogaster
ATGTACGAATATCTGTTTTGAGCAGCTAATTACCAGTGCTAACGATCCCTATTACTTTTTGAAGGATTTAGGAAATAAATTTTTGGATTAATTTTCCCATTTTTGTAAGGAGGGGGTCATCAAAATTTGCAAAATATGGCCAAAAAATTTAATTTCCATTTTTGAACACAGTTTGATTGGAAATTTTATTACCGAGCTCGGTGAGGTATGACATTCCATATTCAGACAATTATTTTTTATGTTGTGGCAAAATAAATGATTTTTTGATGACCGAAATTTGGAAAAACAGACTCTGCAAAAATGTTGATATTTACAAACGAAATTTTCGTCATAACTTGGCTAGAAATGGTCACATAGATGTAAGAATATCTGTTTTGAGCAGCTAATTATCAGTGCTAACGATCCCTATTACTTTTTGAAGGATTTAGGGAAATTAATTTTTGGATCAATTTTTGTATTTTTTGTAAGGAGGGGGTCATCAAAATTTGCCAAATATGGCCAAAAAATTTAATTTCCATTTTTGAACACAGTTTGATTGGAAATTTTATTACGAGCTCAGTGAGGTATGACATTCCATATTCAGACAATTATTTTTTATGTTGTGGCAAAATAAATGATTTTTTGATGACCGAAATTTGGAAAAACAGACTCTGCAAAAATGTTGATATTTACAAACGAAATTTTCGTTATAACTTAGCTAAAAATGGTCACATAGATGTAGGAATATCTGTTTTGAGCAGCTAATTACCAGTGCTAACGATCCCTATTACTTTTTGAAGGATTTAGGAAATTAATTTTGGGATCAATTTTCGCATTTTTTGTAAGGAGAGGGGTTAATAAATTTTTGGATTAATTTTCCCATTTTTGTAAGGAGGGGGTCATCAAAATTTGCAAAATATGGCCAAAAAATTTAATTTCCATTTTTGAACACAGTTTGATTGGAAATTTTATTACGAGCTCAGTGAGGTATGACATTCCATATTCAGACAATTATTTTTTTGTTGTGGCAAAATAAATGATTTTTTGATGACCGAAATTTGAAAAAACAGATTCTGCAAAAATGTTGATATTTGCAAACGAAATTTTCGTTATAACTTAGCTAAAAATGGTCACATTGATGTACCGAATATCTGTTTTGAGCAGCTAATTACCAGTGCTAACCGATCCCTATTACTTTTTGAAGGATTTAGGAAATTAATTTTTGGATCAATTTTCGCATTTTTTGTAAGGAGAGGGGTCATCAAAATTTGCAAAATATGGCCAAAAAATTTAATTTCCATTTTTGAACACAGTTTGATTGGAAATTTTATTACGAGCTCAGTGAGGTATGACATTCCATATTCAGACAATTATTTTTTATGTTGTGGCAAAATAAATGATTTTTTGATGACCGAAATTTGGAAAAACAGATTCTGCCAAAGAAATGATATTTACAAACGAAATTTTCGTCATAACTTGGTTAAAAATGGTCACATAGATGTAAGAATAACTGTTTTGAGCAGCAAATTACCAGTGCTAATGATCCCTATTACTTTTTGAAGGATTTAGGGAAATTAATTTTTGGATCAATTTTCGCATTTTATGTAAGGAGGGGGGTCATCAAAATTTGCAAAATATGGCCAAAAAATTTAATTTCCATTTTTGAACACAGTTTGATTGGAAATTTTATTACGAGCTCAGTGAGGTATGACATTCCATATTCAGACAATTATTTTTTATGTTGTGGCAAAATAAATGATTATTTGATGACCGAAATTTGGAAAAACAGATTCTGCCAAAAAAATGATATTTACAAACGAAATTTTCGTCATAACTTGGGTAAAAATGGTCACATAGATGTAAGAATAACTGTTTTGAGCAGCAAATTATCAGTGCTAACGATCCCTATTACTTTTTGAAGGATTTAGGGAAATTAATTTTTGGATCAATTTTTGCATTTTTTGTAAGGAGGGGGGTCATCAAAATTTGCCAAATATGGCCAAAAAATTTAATTTCCATTTTTGAACACAGTTTGATTGGAAATTTTATTACGAGCTCAATGAGGTATGACATTCCATATTCAGACAATTATTTTTTATGTTGTGGCAAAATAAATGATTTTTTGATGACCGAAATTTGAAAAAAGAGATTCTGCAAAAATGTTGATATTTACAAACGAAATTTTCGTTATAACTTGGCTAAAAATGGTCACATGGATGTACGAATATCTGTTTTGAGCAGCTAATTAC
>NW_001846754.1:0-1133 GCF_000001215.4 Drosophila melanogaster
GAAATTTTCGTTATAACTTGGCTAAAAATGGTCACATAGATGTACGAATAACTGTTTTGAGCAGCTAATTACCAGTGCTAACGATCCCTATTACTTTTTGAAGGATTTAGGAAAATTAATTTTTGGATCAATTTTCGCATTTTTTGTAAGGAGGGGGGTCATCAAAATTTGCAAAATATGGCCAAAAAATTTAATTTCCATTTTTGAACACAGTTTGATTGGAAATAGTATTACGAGCTCAGTGAGGTATGACATTCCATATTCAGACAATTATTTTTTATGTTGTGGCAAAATAAATGATTATTTGATGACCGAAATTTGGAAAAAGAGACTGCAAAATTGTTGAAATGTACAAACGAAATTTTCGTCATAACTTGGCTAAAAATGGTCACATAGATGTAAGAATAACTGTTTTGAGCAGCTAATTACCAGTGCTAACGATCTCTATTACTTTTTGAAGGGAAATTAATTTTTGAATCAATTTTCGCATTTTTTGTAAGGAGGGTGGTCATCAAAATTTGCAAAATAATGCCAAAAAATTTAATTTCCACTTTTGAACACAGTTTGATTAGAAATTTTATTACGAGCTCAGTGAGGTATGACATTCCATATTCAGACAATTATTTTTTATGTTGTGGCAAAATAAATGATTATTTGATGACCGAAATTTGGAAAAACAGACTCTGCAAAAATGTTGATATTTACAAACGAAATTTTCGTCATAACTTGGCTAAAAATGGTCACATAGATGTAAGAATAACTGTTTTAAGCAGCTAATTACCAGTGCTAACGATCTCTATTACTTTTTGAAGGATTTAGGGAAATTAATTTTTGAATCAATTTTCGCATTTTTTGTAAGGAGGGTGGTCATCAAAATTTGCAAAATAATGCCAAAAAATTTAATTTCCATTTTTGAACACAGTTTGATTGGAAATTTTATTACGAGCTCAGTGAGGTATGACATTCCATATTCAGACAATTATTTTTTATGTTGTGGCAAAATAAATGATTATTTGATGACCGAAATTTGGAAAAACAGACTCTGCAAAAATGTAGATATTTACAAACGAAATTTTCGTTATAACTTGGCTAAAAATGGTCCATAGATGTAAGAATAACTGTTTTGAGCAGCT
>NW_001846965.1:0-1078 GCF_000001215.4 Drosophila melanogaster
TTTGTATTATTCTGTCATTATACAAAAATGCTTTTAGACAAACCATTGCTAATAATTAATAAGAAAAATCAATTTCAAAAAAAAATTTTTCCTTTCTAAACACAATATTAATATTGAGAACTCAATGACTACATATATTACGTCATTTCTTTAAAAAGGGAGGTGTAGCATATTGGACTAATCTACCCTAAGAATACAATAGATGATTGGGTATAACATAGCGTCAATACATTGTGACACTTTGTCATAATAAATATAAATATACAAATATACAAAAAGACCACCAAAAACTACGTAAGCACTCCAGCGCCCCAGTAATACGATCTAACGCTTATACATAAGCCGATCGCGGAGCGTGGGAATGCTGAGCATGCACTTTGCAGCTCAAGTGGTCAATGCCTTCTGCATGCATATGTATATGTATAAATGTAAGTAAGAATACATAGATATAAGCAATGTATGTGCGGGTTAGCTGAACCCAACTTCAGCACACTTTGATCATTCGAATAAACAGATTCAAACAGAGCAGAGGTTCTGAGCTCGGAAACCAAATCTATTACATCTATACCTGTTACATTTTTAAAACAATTACACTTGGTTAAAAATGGTCACATAGATGTAAGAATAACTGATTTGAGCAGCTAATTATCAGTGCTAAAGATCCCTATTACTTTTTGAAGGATTTAGGGAAATTAATTTTTGGATCAATTTTCGCATTTTTTGTAAGGAGGGGGGTCATCAAAATTTGCAAAATATGGCCAAAAAATTTTATTTCCATTTTTGAACACAGTTTGATTGGAAATTTTATTACGAGCTCAGTGAGGTATGACATTCCATATTCAGACAATTATTTTTAATGTTGTGGCAAAATAAATGATTATTTGATGACCGAAATTTGGAAAAACAGACTCTGCAAAAATGTTGATATTTACAAACGACATTTTCGTTATAACTTGGCTAAAAATGGTCACATAGATGTACGAATATCTGTTTTGAGCAGCTATTTACCAGTGCAAACGATCCCTATTACTTTTTGAAGGATGTAGGGAAATTAATTTTTGGATCAATTTTCGCATTT
>NW_001847024.1:0-1063 GCF_000001215.4 Drosophila melanogaster
CACTCGAAGACTTGTAGAATTAGCGCGGGCGCGACCGGCGTATGCTTTATTGTTCGAGGTAGTTTTACACACTAAAGCTTATTCTAATGCGTTGGGTTCTCCCAAGCGCAGCGGAGACTCCTCGGAGACTCTGTGGTGAAGAGCGGGAGAGCGTAAGAGGGAGTGGAGAACGTAAGAGGGAGCGGAGAGCGGGTGACAGTCCAAACCCCGTAGCTCGAACAGTAAGGAGGGGGGTCATCAAAATTTGCAAAATATGGCCAAAAAATTTAATTTCCATTTTTGAACACAGTTTGATTGGAAATTTTATTACGACCTCAGTGAGGTATGACATTCCATATTCAGACAATTATTTCGTATGTTGTGGCAAAATAAATGATTATTTGATGACCGAAATTTGGAAAAACAGACTCTGCAAAAATGTTGATGTTTACAAACGAAATTTTCGTTATAACTTGGCTAAAAATGGTCACATAGATGTAAGAATAACTGTTTTGAGCAGCTAATTACCAGTGCTAACGATCCCTATTACTTTTTGAAGGATTTAGGAAATTAATTTTTGGATCAATTTTCGCATTTTTTGTAAGGAGGGGGGTCATCAAAATTTGCCAGATATGGCCAAAAAATTTAATTTCCATTTTTGAACACAGTTTGATTGGAAATTTTATTACGAGCTCAGTGAGATATGACATTCCATATTCAGACAATTATTTTTTATGTTGTGGCAAAATAAATGATTATTTGATGACCGAAATTTGGAAAAACAGACTCTGCAAAAATGTTGATATTTACAAACGAAATTTTCGTTATAACTTGGCTAAAAATGGGCACATAGATGTACGAATATCTGTTTTGAGCAGCTAATTACCAGTGCTAACGATCCCTATTACTTTTTGAAGGATTTAGGGAAATTAATTTTTGGATCAATTTTCGCATTTTTTGTAAGGAGGGGGGTCATCAAAATTTGCAAAATATGGCCATAAAATTTAATTTCCATTTTTGAACACAGTTTGATTGGAAATTTTCTTACGAGCTTTGTGAGGTATGACATTCCATATTCAGACAA
>NW_001845312.1:0-3206 GCF_000001215.4 Drosophila melanogaster
CTGGTAATTAGCTGTTCAAAACAGTTATTCTTACATCTATGTGACCATTTTTAGTCTGTTTTTCCAAATTTCGGTCAACAAATAATCATTTATTTTGCCACAACATTAAAAATAATTGTCAGAATATGGAATGTCATACTTCACTGAGCTCGTAATAAAATTTCCAATCAAACTGTGTTCAAAAATGGAAATTAAATTTTTTGGCCATATTTTGAAAATTTTGATGACCCTCCTCCTTACAAAAAATGCGACAATTGATCCAAAAATTAATTTCCCTAAATCCTTCAAAAAGTAATAGGGATCGTTAGCACTGGTAATTAGCTGCTCAAAACAGTTATTCTTACATCTATGTGACCATTTTTAGCCAAGTTATAACGAAAATTTCGTTTGTAAATATCTACATTTTTGCAGAGTCTGTTTTTCCAAATTTCGGTCATCAAATAATCATTTATTTTGCCACAACATTAAAAATAATTGTCAGAATATGGAATGTTATACTTCACTGAGCTCGTAATAAAATTTCCAATCAAACTGTGTTCAAAAATGGAAATTAAATTTTTTGGCCATATTTTGCAAATTTTGATGACCCCCATCCTTACAAAAAATGCGAAAATTGATCCAAAAATTAATTTCCTAAATCCTTCAAAAAGTAATAGGGATCGTTAGCACTGGTAATTAGCTGCTCAAAACAGTTATTCTTACATCTATGTGACCATTTTTAGCCAAGTTATAACGAAAATTTCGTTTGTAAATATCAACATTTTTGCAGAGTCTGTTTTACCAAATTTCGGTCATCAAATAATCATTTATTTTGCCACAACATTAAAAATAATTGTCAGAATATGGAATGTTATACTTCACTGAGCTCGTAATAAAATTTCCAATCAAACTGTGTTCAAAAATGGAAATTAAATTTTTTGGCCATATTTTGCAAATTTTGATGACCCCCATCCTTACAAAAAATGCGAAAATTGATCCAAAAATTAATTTCCTAAATCCTTCAAAAAGTAATAGGGATCATTAGCACTGGTAATTAGGTGCTCAAAACAGTTATTCTTACATCTATGTGACCATTTTTAGCCAAGTTATAACGAAAATTTCGTTTGTAAATATCTACATTTTTGCAGAGTCTGTTTTTCCAATGTAGTTAATTAGAATTCCAATACTTCTGATGTAGTTAATAAAGTCTCAAAACGCAGTTGGTCATTTTATCTTTATTTGGTTTTTATTAAGCGAGTGTACATTCCAGATCTATTCCTGATTTATAACTGATCTTAGTGTGGTCTACAGGCAGATCTCTTGTGACAGCCAAGTGCTGACACTAGCAAATTCTGCAATATGTATGTATGAAGTTCATACTCGATAACCAATGGGAGTCGAGTGCGACCCCTAAAGGCGTACATGCTGAATTCGCATATTTAGTATTAGGGTGTATCTAAAGATCTACTAGAGTGACCCTAAGGAATTAGGGTGGTCCTAAGTTTACTTATTAGTTGACTTATTATTATGATTCATATTATAATTATTATTAATATTATTATTATTATTGTTATTATTAACTTTATTACCTCATATTTAGAGTCATCTGGCAATATACCTTTGTCAGTACACTTGTGACCTAAATAAGTAACCTCTTTCATAAAGAAAGTGCATTTTTCTGGATGTAATTTTAAATTATGTTGCCTACATAATTTGAAAACGTCGGTTAGATTTTTAAGCATGTGCTTTTCAGAACAGCCTATGACTACTAAATCATCCATATACAGAAATGCTTGCGAAGGCGTTAAACCTGAAAATGCAAGGGTCATCATTCTTTGGAAAGAATTTGGGGCTATTTTTAAACCAAATGGTAATCGCGTGTAGCGGTATGCTCCCGTTGAAGTTGAGAATGATGTTATATTTCTTGACCTTTCGTCTAATTCTATTTGATGGAATCCTGACATCAGGTCTAGGCACGAGAAATATTTTGCTCGGCCTAATTGATCAAGAATATCTTCTATTCTTGGAAGTGGGAATTTATCTGCTAGCAGTTTCTTGTTTATTTGGCGATAATCGACTACTAATCGCCATCTCTTTTCCTCCGAGTTAGGCAGTGATTTCTTGGGTACCAAGAGAAGAGGGCTATTATATTCTGAAATAGATGGTTCGACAATGCCATCTTTTATTAATTTGTCAACTTGCCTTTGAATTTCTGGTTTTTGACTTTCTGGCATTCTATAGTTTTTGATATAGACTGGAGTTTTGTCATTTAATCTCAATTTTTGCTTGTAAAAATTATTAGCTGATATGGTTTCTGTTTCAAGACCAAAAATATCGCTATATTCGGTGCATAATTTTGTTAAATCGCTTTTGAATAACGATGGAAATTTAAGAAGTTTTAATACTTCTGAAGTTCTTTGTGCACTATTTTCTATATTTGCGTTGTATACATCATAATCATCCAATGATTCGCTTTTTATATTTGCGCTACTAACTATAGCGTCTTTTTCAGTTGTATTAATAATTCGAATCAAGACGTTCTGAGTGTTTACGAGTGCACTTGCGATTATTATGCCAGGTTGTAATTCCTGGTTGGGGATGAGGACATGTGTGTCAGTAGATGTTAGTTGAATCTTTCGAATCACTTCTGATCTAGCTGGCAAAATTATTTCATTATCTAGTGAATGTATAATAGGAATGTTTATGTTCCTGAAATTTTTGGGCCTCAAAGTGAACCAATCTTCTTGGTCGTGGAATTCCAAAATACAATTGTATTTCTTAATGAAATCCAAGCCAATTATACCATCCCCTGGTATAGGAAAATTGTCAGGTACGATATGGAATTCATATGGTATTGCTGCATTAGCAATACACATTTCTAAATGTAGTGTACCTAGAGACTGAATTGTCCCTTGCCCTATTCCTGATATATTTGTTGTATTTTTTGGATTTAAATCGTTAAGATTATTGTTTCTGCATTTAAGCAGGGAAATTTCTGCACCTGTATCTATTAAAAGAGTTACCCATGAATTGGTACTCATATTCTTCAATCGTATAAAAATGCTTAAATTGAGATTAATTTTGTATAATTTTATTGTAGATTGTCGCTCAAGGGGGTATGTTCGTTTTCCGATTGTATGTTTCGGACATTGTGGGCATGACTTGTTTTATAGTTATGGTTTTGGTTACCTCTTGAGTAACCTCCACCTCTATTATAATTTTGGTAC
>NW_001845690.1:0-2189 GCF_000001215.4 Drosophila melanogaster
CATCAGTCATGCATAATTCCTGTCCATATGAACTAGTCTTTGGAAGATTACTAAGGCAGTTCGCAAATTTTAATAAACCAGATAGAATAGAACCCCTGTATAATATAGAAGATTACTCAAAGGAAATAAAATTTAGATTAGAAATAGCATATAAAAGAGCTAGACTTTTGTTAGAAAAAGCTAAGTCTTATAGAAAACAACTTTATGATAAGAAAACTTCAGATTTTCAATTAAAAATAGGAGATAAAGTTATACTAAGGAACGAATCGGGTCATAAGTTAGATCCAGTATATATAGGCCCTTATACTGTAGAAACCATAGAAGACAGAGATAACATAGTAATTAGAGATACAAAACAAAAGAAGCAAAAAGTACATAAGGATAGACTAAAAATATATAATCAATGAAACGTTTCATTTCAATTAAGAAAAGGTCTGATCAACCTCAAAACAAAAAAAAAAACACAAAAAAAAAATTTAATTATTATTTTTCCTTCTAAGAAAGTTAAACATAAATCCAAAAAACATCGTAATTCAACATACATTTTTTGTATTATTCTGTCATTATACAAAAATGCTTTGAGACAAAACATTGCTAATAATTAATAAGAAAAATCAATTTCAAAAAAATTTTTTCCTTTCTAAACACAATATTAATATTAATTAATAGAACTCAATGACTAAAAATATTACGTCATTTCTTTAAAAAGGGAGGTGTAGCATATTGGACTAATCTACCCTAAGAATACAATAGATGATTGGGTATAACATAGCGTCAATACATTGTGACACTTTGTCATAATAAATATAAATATACAAATATACAAAAAGACCACCAAAAACTACGTAAGCACTCCAGCGCCCCAGTAATACGATCTAACGCTTATACATAAGCCGATCGCGGAGCGTGGGAATGCTGAGCATGCACTTTGCAGCTCAAGTGGTCAATGCCTTCTGCATACATATGTATATGTATAAATGTAAGTAAGATTACATAGATATAAGCAATGTATGTGCGGGTTAGCTGAACCCAACTTCAGCACACTTTGATCATTCGAATAAACAGATTCAAACAGAGCAGAGGTTCTGAGCTCGGAAACCAAATCTATTACATCTATACCTGTTACATTTTTAAAACAATTACACCTCACTGAGCTCGTAATAAAATTTCCAATCAAACTGTGTTCAAAAATGGAAATTAAATTTTTTTGGCCATATTTTGCAAATTTTGATGACCCCCCTCCTTACATAAAATGCGAAAATTAATCCAAAAATTAATTTCCCTAAATCCTTCAAAAAGTAATAGGGATCGTTTGCACTGATAATTAGCTGCTCAAAACAGTTATTCTTACATCTATGTGACCATTTTTAGCCAAGTTATAACGAAAATTTCGTTTGTAAATATCAACATTTTTGCAGAGTCTGTTTTTCCAAATTTCGGTCATCAAATAATCATTTATTTTGCCACAACATAAAAAATAATTGTCTGAATATGGAATGTCATACCTCACTGAGCTCGTAATAAAATTTCCAATCAAACTGTGTTCAAAAATGGAAATTAAATTTTTTGGCCATATTTTGCAAATTTTGATGACCCCCCTCCTTACATAAAATGCGAAAATTGATCCAAAAATTAATTTCCCTAAATCCTTCAAAAAGTAATAGGGATCGTTAGCACTGGTTATTAGCTGCTCAAAACAGTTATTCTTACATCTATGTGACCATTTTTAGCCAAGTTATAACGAAAATTTCGTTTGTAAATATCTACATTTTTGCAGAGTCTGTTTTTCCAAATTTTGGTCATCAAATAATCATTTATTTTGCCACAACATAAAAAATAATTGTCTGAACATGGAATGTCATACCTCACTGAGCTCGTAATAAAATATCCAATCAAACTGTGTTCAAAAATGGAAATTGAATTTTTTGGCCATATTTGGCAAATTTTGATGACCCCCCTCCTTACAAAAAATGCGAAAATTGATCCAAAAAATAATTTCCCTAAATCCTTCAAAAAGTAATAGGGATCGTTAGCACTGATAATTAGCTGCTCAAAATGGTTATTCTTACATCTATGTGACCATTTTTAACCAAGTTATGACGAAAATTTCGTTTGTAAATATCATTTCTTTGGCAGAATCTGTTTTTCCAAATTTCGGTCATCAAATAATCATTTATTTTGCCACCTTC
>NW_001845643.1:0-2293 GCF_000001215.4 Drosophila melanogaster
ATTTTGAAGGATTTAGGGAAATTAATTTTTGGATCAATTTTCGCATTTGTTGTAAGAAGGGGGGTCATCAAAATTTGCAAAATATGGCCAAAAAATTTAATTTCCATTTTTGAACACAGTTTGATTGGAAATTTTATTACGAGCTCAGTGAGGTATGACATTCCATATTCAGACAATTATTTTTTATGTTGTATCAAAATAAATGATTATTTGATGACCGAAATTTGGAAAAACAGATTCTGCCAAAATGTTGATATTTACAAACCAAATTTTCGTTATAACTTGGCTAAAAATTGTCACATAGATGTAAGAATAACTGTTTTGAGCAGCTAATTACCAGTGCTAACGATCTCCATTACTTTTTGAAGGATTTAGGGAAATTAATTTTTGAATCAATTTTCGCATTTTTTGTAAGGAGGGGCGTCATCAAAATTTGCAAAATATGGTCAAAAAATTTAATTTCCATTTTTGAACAGTTTGATTGGAAATTTTATTACGAGCTCAGTGAGGTATGACATTCCATATTCAGACAATTATTTTTTATGTTGTGGCAAAATAAATGATTTTTTGATGACCGAAATTTGGAAAAACAGACTCTGCAAAAATGTTGATATTTACAAACCAAATTTTCGTTATAACTTGGCTAAAAATGGTCACATAGATGTAAGAATAACTGTTTTGAGCAGCTAATTACCAGTGCTAACGATCCCTATTACTTTTTGAAGGATTTAGGAAACTAATTTTTGGATCAATTTTCGCATTTTTTGTAAGGATGGGGGTCATCAAAATTTGCAAAATATGGCCAAAAAATTTAATTTCCATTTTTGAACACAGTTTGATTGGAAATTTTATTACGAGCTCAGTGAGGTATGACATTCCATATTCAGACAATTATTTTTTATGTTGTGGCAAAATAAATGATTTTTTGATGACCGAAATTTGGAAAAACAGACTCTGCAAAAATGTTGATATTTACAAATAAAATTTTCGTTATAACTTGGCTAAAAATGGTCACATAGATGTACGAATATCTGTTTTGAGCAGCTAATTACCAGTGCTAACGATCCCTATTACTTTTTGAAGGATTTAGTAAATTAATTTTTAGATCATTTTTCGCATTTTTTGTAAGGATGGGGGTCATCAAAATTTGCAAAATATGGCCAAAACATTTAATTTCCATTTTTGAACACAGTTTGATTGGAAATTTTATTACGAGCTCAGTGAGGTATGACATTCCATATTCAGACAATTATTTTTTATGTTGTGGCAAAATAAATGATTATTTGATGACCGAAATTTGGAAAAACAGACTGCAAAAATGTTGATATTTACAAACGAAATTTTCGTTATAACTTGGCTAAAAATGGTCACATAGATGTAAGAATAACTGTTTTGAGCAGTTAATTACCAGTGTTAACGATCTCTATTACTTTTTGAAGGATTTAGCGAAATTAATTTTTGGATCAATTTTCGCATTTTTTGTAAGGAGGGGGGGTCATCAAAATTTGCAAAATATGGCCAAAAAATTTAATTTCCATTTTTGAACACAGTTTGATTGGAAATTTTATTACGAGCTCAGTGGGGTATGACATTCCATATTCAGACAATTATTTTTTATGTTGTGGCAAAATAAATGATTTTTTGATGACCGAAATTTGGAAAAACAGACTCTGCAAAAATGTTGATATTTACAAACAAAATTTTTGTTATAACTTGGGCTAAAAATGGTCACATAGATGTACGAATATCTGTTTTGAGCAGCTAATTACCAGTGCTAACGATCCCTATTACTTTTTGAAGGATTTAGGAAATTAATTTTTGGATCAATTTTCGCATTTTTTGTAAGGAGGGGGTCATCAAAATTTGCAAAATATGACAAAAAATTTAATTTCTATTTTTGAACACAGTTTGATTGGAAATTTTATTACGAGCTCAGTGAGGTATGACATTCCATATTCAGACAATTATTTTTTATGTTGTGGCAAAATAAATGATTTTTTGATGACCGAAATTTGGAAAAACAGACTCTGCAAAAATGTTGATATTTACAAACGAAATTTTCGTTGTAACTTGGCTAAAAATGGTCACATAGATGTACGAATAACTGTTTTGAGCAGCTAATTACCAGTGCTAGCGATCCCTATTACTCTTTGAAGGATTTTGGAAATAAATTTTTGGATCAATTTTCCCATTTTTTGTAAGGAGGGGGTCATCAAAATTTCCAAAATATGGCCAAAAAATTTAATTTCCATTTTTGAACACAGTTTTATTGGAAATTTTATTACGAGCTCAG
>NW_001845587.1:0-2412 GCF_000001215.4 Drosophila melanogaster
TTGTAATATCTACATTTTTGCAGAGTCTGTTTTTCCAAATTTCGGTCATGGAATAATCATTTATTTTGCCACAACATAAAAATAATTGTTAGAATATGGAATGTCATACTTCACTGAGCTCGTAATAAAATTTCCAATCAAACTGTGATCAAAAATGGAAATTAAATTTTTTGGCCATATTTTGCAAATTTTGATGACCCCCCTCCATACAAAAAATGCGAAAATTGATCCAAAAATTAATTTCCTAAATCCTTCAAAAAGTAATAGGGATCGTTTGCACTGGTAATTAGCTGCTTAAAACAGTTATTCTTACATCTATGTGACCATTTTTAGCCAAGTTATAACGAAAATTTCGTTTGTAAATATCAACATTTTTGCAGAGTCTGTTTTTCCAAATTTCGGTCATCAAATAATCATTTATTTTGCCACAACATAAAAAATAATTGTCTGAATATGGAATGTCATACCTCACTGAGCTCGTAATAAAATTTCCAATCAAACTGTGTTCAAAAATGGAAATTAAATTTTTTGGCATTATTTTGCAAATTTTGATGACCACCCTCCTTACAAAAAATGCGAAAATTGATCCAAAAATTAATTTCCCTAAATCCTTCAAAAAGTAATGGGGATCGTTAGCACTGGTAATTAGCTGCTCAAAACAGTTATTCTTACATCTATGTGACCATTTTTAGCCAAGTTATAACGAAAATTTCGTTTGTAAATATCAACATTTTGGCAGAATTTGTTTTTCCAAATTTCGGTCATCAAATAATCATTTATTTTGCCACAACATTAAAAATAATTGTCAGAATATGGAATGTTATACTTCACTGAGCTCGTAATAAAATTTCCAATCAAACTGTGATCAAAAATGGAAATTAAATTTTTTGGCCATATTTTGCAAATTTTGATGACCCCCCTCCTTACAAAAAATGCGAAAATTGATCCAAAAATTAATTTTCCTAAATCCTTCAAAAAGTAATAGGGATCGTTAGCACTGGTAATTAGCTGCTCAAAACAGTTATTCTTACATCTATGTGACCATTTTTAGCCAAGTTATAACGAAAATTTCGTTTGTAAATATCTACATTTTTGCAGAGTCTGTTTTTCCAAATTTCGGTCATCAAATAATCATTTATTTTGCCACAACATAAAAAATAATTGTCTGAATATGGAATGTCATACCTCACTGAGATCGTAATAAAATTTCCAATCAAACTGTGTTCAAAAATGGAAATTAAGTTTTTTGGCCATATTTCGCAAATTTTAATGACCCCCCTCCTTCCAAAAAATGCAAAAATTGATCCAAAAATTAATTTCCTAAATCCTTCAAAAAGTAATAGGGATCGTTTGCACTGGTAATTAGCTGCTTAAAACAGTTATTCTTACATCTATGTGACCATTTTTAGCCATGTTATAACGAAAATTTCGTTTGTAAATATCAACATTTTTGCAGAGTCTGTTTTTCCAAATTTCGGTCATCAAATAATCATTTATTTTGCCACAACATAAAAAATAATTGTCTGAATATGGAATGTCATACCTCACTGAGCTCGTAATAAAATTTCCAATCAAACTGTGTTCAAAAATGGAAATTAAATTTTTTGGCATTATTTTGCAAATTTTGATGACCACCCTCCTTACAAAAAATGCGAAAATTGATCCAAAAATTAATTTCCCTAAATCCTTCAAAAAGTAATACGGATCGTTTGCATTGGTAATTAGTTGCTCAAAACAGTTATTCCTACATCTATGTGACCATTTTTAGCCAAGTTATAACGAAAATTTCGTTTGTAAATATCAACATTTTGGCAGAATCTGTTTTTCCAAATTTCGGTCATCAAATAATCATTTATTTTGCCACAACATAAAAAATAATTGTCTGAATATGGAATGTCATACCTCACTGAGCTCGTAATAAAATTTCCAATCAAACTGTGTTCAAAAATGGAAATTAAATTATTTGGCCATATTTTTTAAATTTTGATGACCCCCATCCTTACAAAAAATGCAAAAATTGATCCAAAAATTAATTTTCCTAAATCCTTCAAAAAGTAATAGGGATCGTTAGCACTGGTAATTAGCTGCTCAAAACAGTTATTCTTACATCTATGTGACCATTTTTAGCCAAGTTATAACGAAAATTTCGTTTGTAAATATCAACATTTTGGCAGAATCTGTTTTTACAAATTTCGGTCATCAAATAATCATTTATTTTGCCACAACATTAAAAATAATTGTCAGAATATGGAATGTCATACCTCACTGAGCTCGTAATAAAATTTCCAATCAAACTGTGTTCAAAAATGGAAATTAAATTTTTTGGCATAATTTTGCAAATTTTGATGACCACCCTCCTTACAGAAAATGCGAAAATTGATCCAAAAATTAGTTTCCTAAATCCTTCAAAAA
>NW_001846012.1:0-1577 GCF_000001215.4 Drosophila melanogaster
AAAATTGATCCAAAAATTAATTTCCTAAATCCTTCAAAAAGTAATAGGGATCCGTTAGCACTGGTAATTAGCTGCTCAAAACAGATATTCGTACATCTATGTGACCATTTTTAGCCATGTTATAACGAAAATTTGGTTTGTAAATATCAACATTTTTGCAGAGTCTGTTTTTCCAAATTACGGTCATCAAAAAATCTTTTTTTTTGCCACAACATAAAAAATAATTGTCTGAATATGGAATGTCATACCTCACTGAGCTCGTAATAAAATTTCCAATCAAACTGTGTTCAAAAATGGAAATTAAATTTTTTGGCCATATTTGGCAAATTTTGATGACCCCCTCCTTACAAAAAATACAAAAATTGATCCAAAAATTAATTTCCCTAAATCCTTCAAAAAGTAATAGGGATCGTTAGCACTGATAATAAGCTGCTCAAAACAGTTATTCTTACATCTATGTAACCATTTTTAGCCAAGTTATAACGAAAATTTCGTTTGTAATTTCTTTGGCAGAATCTGTTTTTCCAAATTTCGGTCATCAAATAATCATTTATTTTGCCACAACATAAAAAATAATTGTCTGAATATGGAATGTCATACCACTGAGCTCGTAATAAAATTTCCAATCAAACTGTGTTCAAAAATGGAAATTAAATTATTTGGCCATATTTTGCAAATTTTGATGACCCCCCTCCTTACAAAAAATGCGAAAATTGATCAAAAAATTAATTTCCTAAATCCTAGCACTGGTAATTAGCTGCTCAAAACAGATATTCGTACATCTATGTGACCATTTTTAGCTAAGTTATAACGAAAATTTCGTTTGTAAATATCAACATTTTTGCAGAGTCTGTTTTTTCAAATTTCGGTCATCAAAAAATCATTTATTTTGCCACAACATAAAAAATAATTGTCTGAATATGGAATGTAATACCTCACTGAGCTCGTAATAAAATTTCCAATCAAACTGTGTTCAAAAATGGAAATTAAATTTTTTGGCCATATTTTGCAAATTTTGATGACCCCCCTCCTTACAAAAAATGCAAAAATTGATCCAAAAATTAATTTCCCTAAATCCTTCAAAAAGTAATAGGGATCGTTAGCACTGGTAATTAGCTGCTCAAAACAGATATTCGTACATCTATGTGACCATTTTTAGCTAAGTTATAACGAAAATTTCGTTTGTAAATATCACTTCTTTGGCAGAGTCTGTTTTTCCAAATTACGGTCATCAAAAAATCATTTATTTTGCCACAACATAAAAAATAATTGTCTGAATATGGAATGTCATACCTCACTGAGCTCGTAATAAAATTTCCAATCAAACTGTGTTCAAAAATGGAAATTAAATTTTTTGGCCATATTTGGCAAATTTTGATGACCCCCTCCTTACAAAAAATACAAAAATTGATCCAAAAATTAATTTCCCTAAATCCTTCAAAAAGTAATAGGGATCGTTAGCACTGATAATTAGCTGCTCAAAACAGTTATTCTTACATCTATGTAACCATTTTTAGCCAAGTTATGACGAAAATTTCGTTTGTAATTTCTTTGGCAGAATCTGTTTTTCCAAATTT
>NW_001847149.1:0-1036 GCF_000001215.4 Drosophila melanogaster
CTGGGCCCATAACCTGTTGTTTGTTGAAAAGGTGCTCCAAGTGTGGAACACTGACAACCATATTGGGAAGATCCTAATCTTCACCCAAACTCAGCGCATTGAGAGCAAAGGCCGAATGAGTAAACGCGAAATAAAAAGTCTTGAGCCGAGCGTCCGAACACGAAGAAGTTTTATTTGAAACTGAAACTGATACACATAAAAATGCCAGCTTCATGCGGCTGCTTATTTACTAATATATATACATACATACAGTTCATGTGTATGTATGTATGTTCTCATACAGAATTACATATGCACATGTGCAAATGGCCTATATTCAACACACATGTGGGCATTGCCTATATTCAACACATACCTCACTGAGCTCGTAATAAAATTTCCAAGCAAACTGTGTTCAAAAATGGAAATTAAATTTTTTGGCATTATTTTGCAAATTTTGATGACCACCCTCCTTACAAAAAATGCGAAAATTGATTCAAAAATTAATTTCCCTAAATCCTTCAAAAAGTAATAGAGATCGTTAGCACTGGTAATTAGCTGCTATGTGACCATTTTTAGCCAAGTTATGACGAAAATTTCGTTTGTAAATATCAACATTTTTGCAGAGTCTGTTTTTCCAAATTTCGGTCATCAAATAATCATTTATTTTGCCACAACATTAAAAATAATTGTCAGAATATGGAATGTTATACTTCACTGAGATCGTAATAAAATTTCCAATCAAACTGTGTTCAAAAATGGAAATTAAATTTTTTGGCCATATTTTGCAAATTTTGATGACCCCCCTCCTCACAAAAAATGCGAAAATTGATCCAAAAATTAATTTCCCTAAATCCTTCAAAAAGTAATAGAGATCGTTAGCACTGGTAATTAGCTGCTATGTGACCATTTTTAGCCAAGTTATGACGAAAATTTCGTTTGTAAATATCAACATTTTTGCAGAGTCTGTTTTTCCAAATTTCGGTCATCAAATAATCATTTATTTTGCCACAACATTAAAAATAATTTTCTGAATATGGAATGTCATACCTCACTG
>NW_001846284.1:0-1296 GCF_000001215.4 Drosophila melanogaster
ATATTTACAAACGAAATTTTCGTTATAACTTGGCTAAAAATGGTCACATAGATGTAAGAATAAATGTTTTGAGCAGCTAATTACCAGTGCTAACGATCCCTATTACTTTTTGAAGGATTTAGGGAAATTAATTTTTGGATCAATTTTCGCAATTTTTGTAAGGAGGGGGGTCATCAAAATTTGCTAAATATGGCCATAAAATTTAATTTCAATTTTTGAACACAGTTTGATTGGAAATTTTATTACGAGCTCAGTGAGGTATGACATTCCATATTCAGACAATTATTTCGTATGTTGTGGCAAAATAAATGATTATTTGATGACCGAAATTTGGAAAAACAGATTCTGCCAAAATGTTGATATTTACAAACCAAATTTTCGTTATAACTTGGCTAAAAATTGTCACATAGATGTAAGATTAACTGTTTTGAGCAGCTCATTACTAGTGCTAACGATCCCTATTACTTTTTGAAGGATTTTGGGAAATTAATTTTTGAATCAATTTCCGCATTTTTTGTAAGGAGGGAGTCATCAAAATTTGCAAAATATGGCCAAAAAATTTAATTTCCATTTTTGAACACAGTTTGATTGGAAATTTTATTACGAGCTCAGTGAGGTATGACATTCCATATTCAGACAATTATTTTTTATGTTGTGGCAAAATAAATGATTATTTGATGACCGAAATTTGGAAAAACAGATTCTGCCAAAATGTTGATATTTACAAACCAAATTTTCGTTATAACTTGGCTAAAAATTGTCACATAGATGTAAGATTAACTGTTTTGAGCAGCTCATTACTAGTGCTAACGATCCCTATTACTTTTTGAAGGATTTTGGGAAATTAATTTTTGAATCAATTTCCGCATTTTTTGTAAGGAGGGAGTCATCAAAATTTGCAAAATATGGCCAAAAAATTTAATTTCCATTTTTGAACACAGTTTGATTGGAAATTTTATTACGAGCTCAGTGAGGTATGACATTCCATATTCAGACAATTATTTCGTATGTTGTGGCAAAATAAATGATTATTTGATGACCGAAATTTGGAAAAACAGACTCTGCAAAAATGTTGATATTTACAAACGAAATTTTCGTTATAACTTGGCTAAAAATGGTCACATAGATGTAAGATGTTTTGAGCAGCTAATTACCAGTGCTAACGATCCCTATTACTTTTTGAAGGATTTAGGGAAATTAATTTTTGGATCAATTTTCGCATTTTTTGTAAGGAGGGGGGTCATCAAAATTTGCAAAATATGGCCAAAAAATTTAATTTCCATTTTTGAACACAGT
>NW_001845682.1:0-2201 GCF_000001215.4 Drosophila melanogaster
TTTTGAGCAGCTAATTACCAGTGCTAACGATCCCTAACTTTTTGAAGGATTTAGGGAAATTAATTTTTGGATCAATTTTCGCATTTTTGTAAGAATGGGGGTCTCAAAATTTGCAAAATATGGCCAAAAAATTTAATATCCATTTTTGAACACAGTTTGATTGGAAATTTTATTACGAGCTCAGTGAGGTATGACATTCCATATTCAGACAATTATTTTTATGTTGTGGCAAAATAAATGATTATTTGATGACCGAAATTTGGAAAAACAGATTCTGCCAAAGTAATGATATTTACAAACGAAATTTTCGTTATAACTTGGTTAAAAATGGTCACATAGATGTAAGAATAACTGATTTGAGCAGCTAATTATCAGTGCTAAAGATCCCTATTACTTTTTGAAGGATTTAGGGAAATTAATTTTTGGATCAATTTTCGCATTTTTTGTAAGGAGGGTGGTCATCAAAATTTGCAAAATAATGCCAAAAAATTTAATTTCCATTTTTGAACACAGTTTGATTGGAAATTTTATTACGAGCTCAGTGAGGTATGACATTCCATATTCAGACAATTATTTTTATGTTGTGGCAAAATAAATGATTATTTGATGACCGAAATTTGGAAAAACAGACTCTGCAAAAATGTAGATATTTACAAACGAAATTTTCGTTATAACTTGGTTAAAAATGGTCACATAGATGTAAGAATAACTGTTTTGAGCAGCTAATTACCAGTGCTAACGATCCCTATTACTTTTTGAAGGATTTAGGGAAATTAATTCTGGATCAATTTTCGCATTTTTGTAAGAATGGGGGTCATCAAAATTTGCAAAATATGGCCAAAAAATTTAATTTCCATTTTTGAACACAGTTTGATTGGAAATTTTATTACGAGCTCAGTGAGGTATGACATTCCATATTCAGACTATTACTTTTTGAAGGATTTAGGAAATTAACTTTTGGATCAATTTACGCATTTTTTGTAAGGAGGGGGGTCATCAAAATTTGCAAAATATGGCCAAAAAATTTAATTTCCATTTTTGAACACAGTTTGATTGGAAATTTTATTACGAGCTCAGTGAGGTATGACATTCCATATTCTGACAATTATTTTTTATGTTGTGGCAAAATAAATGATTATTTGAAGACCGAAATTTGGAAAAACAGATTCTGCAAAAATGTTGATATTTACAAACGAAATTTTCGTTATAACTTGGCTAAAAATGGTCACATAGATGTAAGAATAACTGTTTTGAGCAGCTTATTACCATTGCTAACGATCCCTATTACTTTTTGAAGGATTTAGGGAAATTAATTTTTGGATCAATTTTCGCATTTTTTGTAAGGAGGGGGGTCATCAAAATTTACAAAATATGGCCAAAAAATTTAATTTCCATTTTTGAACACAGTTTGATTGGAAATTTTATTACGAGCTCAGTGAGGTATGACATTCCATATTCAGACAATTATTTTTTATGTTGTGGCAAAATAAATGATTATTTGATGACCGAAATTTGGAAAAACAGATTCTGCAAAAATGTTGATATTTACAAACGAAATTTTCGTTATAACTTGGCTAAAAATGGTCACATAGATGTAAGAATAACTGTTTTAAGCAGCTAATTACCAGTGCTAACGATCTCTATTACTTTTTGAAGGATTTAGGGAAATTAATTTTTGAATCAATTTTCGCATTTTTGTAAGGTGGTCATCAAAATTTTCAAAATAATGCCAAAAAATTTAATATCCATTTTTGAACACAGTTTGATTGGAAATTTTATTACGAGCTCAGTGAGGTATGACATTCCATATTCTGACAATTATTTTTAATGTTGTGGCAAAATAAATGATTATTTGATGACCGAAATTTGGAAAAACAGACTCTGCAAAAATGTAGATATTTACAAACGAAATTTTCGTTATAACTTGGATAAAAATGGTCACATAGATGTAAGAATAACTGTTTTGAGCAGCTAATTACCAGTGCTAACGATCCCTATTACTTTTTGAAGGATTTAGGGAAATTAATTTTTGGATCAATTTTCGCATTTTTTGTAAGAATGGGGGTCATCAAAATTTGCAAAATAATGCCAAAAAATTTAATTTCCATTTTTGAACACAGTTTGATTGGAAATTTTATTACGATCTCAGTGAAGTATAACATTCCATATTCTGACAATTATTTTTAATGTTGGGCAAAATA
>NW_001846200.1:0-1355 GCF_000001215.4 Drosophila melanogaster
AATTTTCGCATTTTTTGTAAGGAGGGGGGTCATCAAAATTTGCCAAATATGGCAAAAAATTTAATTTCCATTTTTGAACACAGTTTGATTGGAAATTTTATTACGAGCTCAGTGAGATATGACATTCCATATTCAGACAATTATTTTTTATGTTGTGGCAAAATAAATGATTATTTGATCACCGAAATTTGGAAAAACAGATTCTGCAAAAATGTTGATATTTACAAACGAAATTTTCGTTATAACTTGGCTAAAAATGGTCACATAGATGTAAGAATAACTGTTTTAAGCAGCTAATTACCAGTGCTAACGATCCCTATTACTTTTTGAAGGATTTAGGGAAATTAATTTTTGGATCAATTTTCGCATTTTTTGTAAGGAGGGGGGTCATCAAAATTTGCAATACATGGCCAAAAAATTTAATTTCCATTTTTGAACACAGTTTGATTGGAAATTTTATTACGAGCTCAGTGAGGTATGACATTCCATATTCAGACAATTATTTTTTATGTTGTGGCAAAATAAATGATTATTTGATGACCGAAATTTGGAAAAACAGACTCTGCAAAAATGTTGATATTTACAAACGAAATTTTCGTTATAACTTGGCTAAAAATGGTCACATAGATGTAAGATGTTTTGAGCAGCTAATTACCAGTGCTAACGATCCCTAGTACTTTTTGAAGGATTTAGGGAAATTAATTTTTGGATCAATTTTCGCATTTTTTGTAAGGAGGGGGGTCATCAAAATTTGCAAAATATGGCCAAAAAATTTAATTTCCAATTTTGAACACAGTTTGATTGGAAATTTTATTACGAGCTCAGTGAGGTATGACATTCCATATTCAGACAATTATTTTTTATGTTGTGGCAAAATAAATGATTATTTGATGACCGAAATTTGGAAAAACAGACTCTGCAAAAATGTTGATATTTACAAACGAAATTTTCGTTATAACTTGGCTAAAAATGGTCACATAGATGTAAGATGTTTTGAGCAGCTAATTACCAGTGCTAACGATCCCTATTACTTTTTGAAGGATTTTGGGAAATTAATTTTTGAATCAATTTTCGCATTTTTTGTAAGGAGGGGGGTCATAAAAATTTGCAAAATATGGCCAAAAAATTTAATTTCCATTTTTGAACACAGTTTGATTGGAAATTTTATTACGAGCTCAGTCAGGTATGACATTCCATATTCAGACAATTACTTTTTATGTTGTGGCAAAATAAATGATTATTTGATGACCGAAATTTGGAAAAACAGACTCTGCAAAAATGTTGATATTTACAAACGAAATTTTCGTTATAACTTGGCTAAAAATGGTCACATAGATGTAAGATTTTTTGAGCAG
>NW_001846594.1:0-1174 GCF_000001215.4 Drosophila melanogaster
TTATAACGAAAATTTCGTTTGTAAATATCAACATTTTTGCAGAGTCTGGTTTTCCAAATTTCGGTCATCAAATAATCATTTATTTTGCCACAACATTAAAAATAATTGTCAGAATATGGAATGTCATACCTCACTGAGCTCGTAATAAAATTTCCAATCAAACTGTGTTCAAAAATGGAAATTAAATTTTTTGGCATTATCAAATAATCATTTATTTTGCCACAACATAAAAAATAATTGACTGAATATGGAATGTCATACCTCACTGAGCTCGTAATAAAATTTCCAATCAAACTGTGTTCAAAAATGGAAATTAAATTTTTTGGCATAATTTTGCAAATTTTGATGACCACCCTCCTTACAAAAAATGCGAAAATTGATTCAAAAATTAATTTCCCTAAATCCTTCAAAAAGTAATAGAGATCGTTAGCACTGGTAATTAGCTGCTATGTGACCATTTTTAGCCAAGTTATGACGAAAATTTCGTTTGTAAATATCAACATTTTTGCAGAGTCCAAATTTCGGTCATCAAATAATCATTTATTTTGCCACAACATTAAAAATAATTTTCTGAATATGGAATGTCATACCTCACTGAGCTCGTAATAAAATTTCCAATCAAACTGTGTTCAAAAATGGAAATTCAATTTTTTGGCATTATTTTGCAAATTTTGGTGACCACCCTCCTTACAAAAAATGCGAAAATTGATCCAAAAATTAATTTCCCTAAATCCTTCAAAAAGTAATAGGGATCTTTAGCACTGATAATTAGCTGCTCAAATCAGTTATTCTTACATCTATGTGACCATTTTTAACCAAGTTATGACGAAAATTTCGTTTGTAAATATCATTACTTTGGCAGAATCTGTTTTTCCAAATTTCGGTCATCAAATAATCATTTATTTTGCCACAACATTAAAAATAATTGTCTGAATATGGAATGTCATACCTCACTGAGCTCGTAATAAAATTTCCAATCAAACTGTGTTCAAAAATGGAAATTCAATTTTTTGGCATTAGTTTGCAAATTTTGATGACCACCCTCCTTACAAAAAATGCGAAAATTGATCCAAAAATTAATTTCCTTAAATCCTTCAAAAAGTAATAGGGATCTTTAGCACTGGTAATTAGCTGCTCAATCAGTTATTCTTACATCTATGTGACCATTTTTAAC
>NW_001845651.1:0-2273 GCF_000001215.4 Drosophila melanogaster
TGCTCAAAACAGATATTCGTACATCTATGTGACCATTTTTAGCCAAGTTATAACGAAAATTTCGTTTGTAAATAACCACATTTTTGCAGAGTCTGTTTTTCCAAATTTCGGTCATCAAAAAATCATTTATTTTGCCACAACATAAAAAATAATTGTCTGAATATGGAATGTCATACCTCACTGAGCTCGTAATAAAATTTCCAATCAAACTGTGTTCAAAAATGGAAATTAAATTTTTTGTCCATATTTTGCAAATTATGATGACCCCCATCCTTACAAAAAATGCGAAAATTGATCCAAAAATTAATTTCCTTAATCCTTCAAAAAGTAATAGGGATCGTTAGCACTGGTAATTAGCTGCTCAAAACAGTTATTCTTACATCTATGTGACCATTTTTAGCCAAGTTATAACGAAAATTTTGTTTGTAAATATCAACATTTTTGCAGAATCTGTTTTTCCAAATTTCGGTCATCAAATAATCATTTATTTTGATACAACATAAAAAATAATTGTCTGAATATGGAATGTCATACCTCACTGAGCTTGTAATAAAATTTCCAATCAAACTGTGTTCAAAAATGGAAATTAATTTTTTTGGCCATATATTACAAATTTTGATGACCCCCCTCCTTACAAAAATTGCGAAAATTGATCCAAAAATTAATTTCCCTAAAGCCTTCAAAAAGTAATAGGGATCGTTAGCACTGGTAATTAGCTGCTCAAAACAGTTATTCTTACATCTATGTGAAAATTTTTAGCCAAGTTATAACGAAAATTTCATTTGTAAATATCAATATTTTGGCAGAATATGTTTTTCCACATTTCGGTCTTCAAATATCATTTATTTTGCCACAACATTAAAAATAATTGTCTGAATATGGAATGTCATACCTCACTGAGCTCGTAATAAAATTTCCAATCAAACTGTGTTCAAAAATGGAAATTAAATTTTTTGTCCATATTTTGCAAATTATGATGACCCCCATCCTTACAAAAAATGCGAAAATTGATCCAAAAATTAATTTCCTTAATCCTTCAAAAAGTAATAGGGATCGTTAGCACTGGTAATTAGCTGCTCAAAACAGTTATTCTTACTTCTATGTGACAATTTTTAGCCAAGTTATAACGAAAATTTCGTTTGTAAATATCAACATTTTGGAAATTAAATTTTTTGGCCATATTTTGCAAATTTTGATGACCCCCCTCCTTACAAAAAATGCGAAAATTTATCCAAAAATTAATTTCCTAAATCCTTCAAAAAGTAATAGGGATCGTTAGCACTGGCAATTAGCTGCTCAAAACAGTTATTCTTACATCTATGTGACCATTTTTAGCCAAGTCATAACGAAAATTTTGTTTGTAAATATCAACATTTTGGCAGAATCTGTTTTTCCAAATTTCGGTCATCAAATAATCATTTATTTTGATACAACATAAAAAATAATTGTCTGAATATGGAATGCCATACCTCACTGAACTCGTAATAAAATTTCCAATCAAACTGTGTTCAAAAATGGAAATTAAATTTTTTGGCCATATTTTGCAAATTTTGATGACCCCCTCCTTACAAAAAATGCGAAAATTGATACAAAAATTAGTTTCCTAAATCCTTCAAAACGTAATAGGGATCGTTAATGTGACCATTTTTAGCCAAGTTATAACGAAAATTTCGTTTGTAAATATCCACATTTTTGCAGAGTCTGTTTTTCCAAATTTCGGTCATCAAAAAATCATTTATTTTGCCACAACATAAAAAATAATTGTCTGAATATGGAATGCCATACCTCACTGAGCTCGTAATAAAATTTCCAATCAAACTGTGTTCAAAAATGGAAATTAAATTTTTTGGACATATTTTGCAAATTTTGATGACCCCCCCCCTTACAAAAAATGCGAAAATTGATCCAAAAATTAATTTCCCTAAATCCTTCAAAAAGTAATAGAGATCGTTAGCACAGGTAATTAGCTGCTCAAAACAGTTATTGTTACATCTATGTGACAATTTTTAGCCAAGTCATAACGAAAATTTGGTTTGTAAATATCACATCTTTGGCAGAATCTGTTTTTCCAAATTTCGGTCATCAAATAATCATTTATTTTGACACAACATAAAAAATAATTGTCTGAATATGGAATGCCATACCTCACTGAACTCGTAATAAAATTTCCAATCAAACTGTGTTCAAAAATGGAAATTAAATTTTTTGGCCATATTTTGCAAATTTTGATGACCCCCTCCTTACAAAAAATGCGAAAATTGATACAAAAATAG
>NW_001845917.1:0-1785 GCF_000001215.4 Drosophila melanogaster
TATTTACAAACGAAATTTTCGTTATAACTCGGCTAAAAATGTTCACATAGATGTAAGAATAACTGTTTTGAGCAGCTATTTACCAGTGCTAACGATCCCTATTACTTTTTGAAGGATTTAGGGAAATTAATTTTTGGATCAATTTTCGCATTTTTCGTAAGGAGGGGGTCATCAAAATTTGCCAAATATGGCCAAAAAATTTAATTTCCATTTTTGAACACAGTTTGATTGGAAATTTTATTACGAGCTCAGTGAGGTATGACATTCCATATTCAGACAATTATTTTTTATGTTGTGGCAAAATAAATGATTATTTGATGACCGAAATTTGGAAAAACAGACTCTGCAAAAATGTTGATATTTACAAACGAAATTCTCGTTATAACTTGGCTAAAAATTGTCACATAGATGTACGAATATCTGTTTTGAGCAGCTAATTACCAGTGCTAACGATCCCTATTACTTTTTGAAGGATTTAGGAAATTAATTGTTGGATCAATTTTCGCATTTTTTGTAAGGAGGGAGTCATCAAAATTTGCAAAATATGGCCAAAAAATTTAATTTCCATTTTTGAACACTGTTTGATTGGAAATTTTATTACGAGCTCAGTGAGGTATGACATTCCATATTCAGACAAATTTTTTTTATGTTGTGGCAAAATAAATAATTATTTGATGACCGAAATTTGGAAAAACAGACTGCAAAAATGTTGATATTTACAAACGAAATTTTCGTTATAACTTGGCTAAAAATGGTCACATAGATGTACGAATATCTGTTTTGAGCAGCTATTTACCAGTGCTAACGATCCCTATTACTTTTTGAAGGATTTAGGAAATTAATTTTTGGATCAATTTTCGCATTTTTTGTAAGGAGGGAGTCATCAAAATTTGCCAAATATGGCCAAAAAATTTAATTTCCATTTTTGAACACAGTTTGATTGGAAATTTTATTACGAGCTCAGTGAGGTATGACATTCCATATTCTGACAAATTTTTTTTATGTTGTGGCAAAATAAATGATTATTTGATGACCGAAATTTGGAAAAACAAACTCTGACAGTCTTAAACAGAATTTAATTACCATTTTTGAACACAGTTTGATTGGAAATTTTATTACGAGCTCAGTGAGGTATGACATTCCATATTCTGACAAATTTTTTTTATGTTGTGGCAAAATAAATGATTATTTGATGACCGAAATTTGGAAAAACAAACTCTGACAGTCTTAAACAGAATTTAATTACCATTTTTGAACACAGTTTGATTGGAAATTTTATTACGAGCTCAGTGAGGTATGACATTCCATATTCAGACAATTATTTTTTATGTTGTGGCAAAATAAATGATTATTTGATGACCGAAATTTGGAAAAACAAACTCTGACAGTCTTAAACAGAATTTAATTACCATTTTTGAACACAGTTTGATTGGAAATTTTATTACGAGCTCAGTGAGGTATGACATTCCATATTCAGACAATTATTTTTTATGTTGTGGCAAAATAAATGATTATTTGATGACCGAAATTTGGAAAAACAGACTCTGCAAAAATGTAGATATTTACAAACGAAATTTTCGTTATAACATGGCTAAAAATGGTCACATAGATGTAAGAATAACTGTTTTGAGCAGCTATTTACCAGTGCTAACGATCCCTATTACTTTTTGAAGGATTTAGGGAAATTAATTTTTGGATCAATTTTCGCATTTTTCGTAAGGAGGGGGTCATCAAAATTTGCCAAATATGGCCAAAAAATTTAATTTCCATTTTTGTACACAGTTT
>NW_001845893.1:0-1829 GCF_000001215.4 Drosophila melanogaster
CTCAAAACAGATATTCGTACATCTATGTGACCATTTTTAGCCAAGTTATAACGAAAATTTCGTTTGTAAATATCAACATTTTTGCAGAGTCTGTTTTTCCAAATTTCGGTCATCAAATAATCATTTATTTCGCCACAACATAAAAAAAATTTGTCAGAATATGGAATGTCATACTTCAGTGAGCTCGTAATAAAATTTCCAATCAAACAGTGTTCAAAAATGGAAATTAAATTTTTTGGCCATATTTTGCAAATTTTGATGACCCCCCTCCTTACAAACAATGCGAAAATTGATCCAAAAATTAATTTCCTAAATCCTTCAAAAAGTAATAGGGATCGTTAGCACTGGTAATTAGCTGCTCAAAACAGATATTCTTACATCTATGTGACCATTTTTAGCCGAGTTATAACGAAAATTTCGTTTGTAAATATCAACATTTTTGCAGAGTCTGTTTTTCCAAATTTCGGTCATCAAATAATCATTTATTTTGCCACAACATAAAAAATAATTGTCTGAATATGGAATGTCATACCTCACTGAGCTCGTAATAAAATTTCCAATCAAACTGTGTTCAAAAATGGGAATTAAATTTTTTGTCCATATTTTGCAAATTTTGATGACCCCCTTACCTCCCTTCAAAAAATGCGAAAATTGATCCAAAAATTAATTTCCTAAATCCTTCAAAAAGTAATAGGGATCGTTAGCACTGGTAATTAGCTGCTCAAAACAGATATTCGTACATCTATGTGACCATTTTTAGCCAAGTTATAACGAAAATTTCGTTTGTAAATATCAACATTTTTGCAGAGTCTGTTTTTCCAAATTTCGGTCATCAAAAAATCATTTATTTTGCCACAACATAAAAAATAATTGTCTGAATATGGAATGTCATACCTCACTGAGCTCGTAATAAAATTTCCAATCAAACTGTGTTCAAAAATGGAAATTAAATTTTTGGGCCATATTTTGCAAATTTTGATGACCCCCTCCTTACAAAAAATGCGAAAATTGATCCAAAAATGAATTTCCCTAAATCCTTCGAAAAGTTATAGGGATTGTTAGCACTGGTAAATAGCTGCTCAAAACAGTTATTCTTACATCTATGTGACCATTTTTAGCCAAGTTATAACGAAAATTTCGTTTGTAAATATCAACATTTTTGCAGAGTCTGTTTTTCCAAATTTCGGTCAACAAAAAATCAATTGTTTTGCCACAACATAAAAAATAATTGTCTGAATATGGAATGTCATACCTCACTGAGCTCGTAATAAAATTTCCAATCAAACTGTGTTCAAAACTGGAAATTAAATTTTTGGACCATATTTTGCAAATTTTGATGACCCCCCTCCTTACAAAAAATGCGAAAATTGATCCAAAAATGAATTTCCTAAATCCTTCAAAAAGTAATAGGGATCGTTAGCACTGGTAATTAGCTGCTCAAAACAGATATTCGTACATCTATGTGACCATTTTTAGCCGAGTTATAACGAAAATTTCGTTTGTAAATATCAACATTTTTGCAGAGTCTGTTTTTCCAAATTTCGGTCATCAAATAATCATTTATTTCGCCCACAACATAAAAAAAATTTGTCAGAATATGGAATGTCATACTTCAGTGAGCTCGTAATAAAATTTCCCAATCAAACTGTGTTCAAAAATGGAAATTAAATTTTTTGGCCATATTTTGCAAATTTTGATGACCCCCCCTCCCTTACAAAAAATGCGAAAATTGATCCAAAAATTAATTTCCTAAATCCTTCAAAAAGTAATAGGGATCGTTAGCACTGGTAATTAGCTGTTCAAAACAGATATTCGTACATCTATGTGAC
>NW_001845490.1:0-2637 GCF_000001215.4 Drosophila melanogaster
TCAGTGAGGTATGACATTCCATATTCAGACAATTATTTTTTATGTTGTGGCAAAATAAATGATTTTTTGATGACCGAAATTTGGAAAAACAGACTCTGCAAAAATGTTGATATTTACAAACGAAATTTTCGTTATAACTTGGCTGAAAATGGTCACATAGATGTACGAATATCTGTTTTGAGCAGCTAATTACCAGTGCTAACGATCCCTATTACTTTTTGAAGAATTTAGGAAATTAATTTATGGATCAATTTTCGCATTTTTTGTAAGGAGGGGGTCATCAAAATTTGCAAAATATGGCCAAAAAATTTAATTTCCATTTTTGAACACAGTTTGATTGGAAATTTTATTACGAGCTCAGTGAGGTATGACATTCCATATCAGACAATTATTTTTTATGTTGTGGCAAAATAAATGATTTTTTGATGACCGAAATTTGGAAAAACAGACTCTGCAAAAATGTTGATATTTACAAACGAAATTTTCGTTATAACTCGGCTAAAAATGGTCACATAGATGTAAGAATAACTGTTTTGAGCAGCTAATTACCAGTGCTAGCGATCCCTATTACTTTTTGAAGGATTTAGGGAAATTTATTTTTGGATCAATTTTCGCATATTTTATAAGGAGGGGGGTCATCAAAATTTGCAAAATATGGCCAAAAAATGTAATTTCCATTTTTGAACACAGTTTGATTGGAAATTTTATTACGAGCTCAGTGAAATATGACATTCCATATTCTGACAATTATTTTTAATGTTGTGGCAAAATGAATGATTATTTGATGACCGAAATTTGGAAAACCAGATTCTGCCAAAGTAATGATATTTACAAACGAAATTTTCGTTATAACTCGGCTAAAAATGGTCACATAGATGTACGAATATCTGTTTTGAGCAGCTAATTACCAGTGCTAACGATCCCTATTACTTTTTGAAGGATTTAGGGAAATTAATTTTTGGATCAATTTTCGCATTTTTTGTAAGGAGGGGGGTCATCAAAATTTGCAAAATATGGGCAAAAAATTTAATTTCCATTTTTGAACACTGTTTGATTGGAAATTTTATTACGAGCTCACTGAAGTATGACATTCCATATTCTGCCAAATTTTTTTTATGTTGTGGCAAAATAAATGATTATTTGATGACCGAAATTTGGAAAAACAGACTCTGCAAAAATGTAGATATTTACAAACGAAATTTTCGTTATAACTCGGCTAAAAATGGTCACATAGATGTAAGAATAACTGATTTGAGCAGCTAATTACCAGTGCTAACGATCCCTATTACTTTTTGAAGGATTTAGGGAAATTAATTTTTGGATCAATTTTCGCATTTTTTGTAAGGAGGGGGGTCATCAAAACTTGCCAAATATGGCCAAAAAATTTAATTTCCATTTTTGAACACAGTTTGATTGGAAATTTTATTACGAGCTCAGTGAGGTATGACATTCCATATTCAGACAATTATTTTTTATGTTGTGGCAAAATAAATGATTTTTTGATGACTGAAATTTGGAAAAACAGATTCTGCCAAAGAAATGATATTTACAAACGAAATTTTCGTCATAACTTGGTTAAAAATGGTCACATAGATGTAAGAATAACTGTTTTGAGCAGCTAATTATCAGTGCTAACGATCCCTATTACTTTTTGAAGGATTTAGGAAATTAATTTTTGGATCAATTTTCGCATTTTTTGTAAGGAGGTAAGGGGGTCATCAAAACTTGCAAAATATGGCCAAAAAATTTAATTTCCATTTTTGAACACAGTTTGATTGGAAATTTTATTACGAGCTCAGTGAGGTATGACATTCCATATTCAGACAATTATTTTTTATGTTGTGGCAAAATAAATGTTTTTTTGATGACCGAAATTTGGAAAAACAGACTCTTCAAAAATGTTGATATTTACAAACGAAATTTTCGTTATAACTTGGCTAAAACAGGTCACATAGATGTACGAATATCTGTTTTGAGCAGCTAATTACCAGTGCTAACGATCCCTATTACTTTTTGAAGGATTTAGGAAATTAATTTTTGGATCAATTTTTGCATTATTTGTAAGGAGGTAAGGGGGTCATCAAAATTTGCAAAATATGGCCAAAAAATTTAATTCCCATTTTTGAACACAGTTTGATTGGAAATTTTTTTACGAGCTCAGTGAGGTATGACATTCCATATTCAGACAATTATTTCTTATGTTGTGGCAAAATAAATGTTTATTTGATGACCGAAATTTGGAAAAACAGACTCTGCAAAAATGTAGATATTTACAACCGAAATTTTCGTTATAACATGGCTAAAAATGGTCACATAGATGTAAGAATAACTGTTTTGAGCAGCTATTTACCAGTGCTAACTGATCCCTATTACTTTTTGAAGGATTTAGGGAAATTAATTTTTGGATCAATTTTCGCATTTTTCGTAAGGAGGGGGTCATCAAAATTTGCCAAATATGGCCAAAAAATTTAATTTCCATTTTTGAACACAGTTTGATTGGAAATTTTATTACGAGCTCACTGAAGTATGACATTCCATATTCAGACAATTATTTTTTATGTTGTGGCAAAATAAATGTTTTTTTGATGACCGAAATTTGGAAAAACAGACTCTTCAAAAATGTTGATATTTACAAAC
>NW_001845700.1:0-2161 GCF_000001215.4 Drosophila melanogaster
AGTGAGGTATGACATTCCATATTCAGACAATTATTTTTTATGTTGTGGCAAAATAAATGATTATTTGATAACCGAAATTTGGAAAAACAGACTCTGCAAAATGTTGATATTTACAAACGAAATTTTCGTCATAACTTGCCTAAAAATAGTCACATAGATGTAAGAATAACTGGTTTGAGCAGCTAATTACCAGTGCTAACGATCCCTATTACTTTTTGAAGGATTTAGGAAACTAATTTTTGGATCAATTTTCGCATTTTCTGTAAGGAGGGGGGTCATCAAAATTTGCCAAATATGGCCAAAAAATTTAATTTCCATTTTTGAACACAGTTTGATTGGAAATTTTATTACCGAGCTCAGTGAGGTATGACATTCCATATTCAGACAATTATTTTTTATGTTGTGGCAAAATAAATGATTGTTTGATGACCGAAATTTGGAAAAACAGACTCTGCAAAAATGTTGATATTTACAAACGAAATTTTCGTCATAACTTGGTTAAAAATGGTCACATAGATGTAAGAATAACTGTTTTGAGCAGCGAATTATCAGTGCTAACGATCCCTATTACTTTTTGAAGGATTAAGGGAAATTAATTTTTGGATCAATTTTCGCATTTTTTGTAAGGAGGGTGGTCATCAAAATTTGCCAAATATGGCCAATAAATTTAATTTCCATTTTTGAACACAGTTTGATTGAAAATTTTATTACGAGCTCAGTGAGGTATGACATTCCATATTCAGACAATTATTTTTTATGTTGTGGCAAAATAAATGATTATTTGATGACCGAAATTTGGAAAAACAGACTCTGCAAAAATGTTGATATTTACAAACGACATTTTCGTCATAACTTGGCTAAAAATAGTCACATAGATGTAAGAATAACTGTTTTGAGCAGCTAATTACCACTGCTAACGATCCCTATTACTTTTTGAAGGATTTAGGAAATTAATTTTTGGATCAATTTTCGAATTTTTTGTAAGGAGGGGGGTCATCAAAATTTGCAAAATATGGCCAAAAAATTTAATTTCCATTTTTGAACACAGTTTGATTGGAAATTTTATTACGAGCTCAGTGAGGTATGACATTCCATATTCAGACAATTATTTTTTATGTTGTGGCAAAATAAATGATTATTTGATGACCGAAATTTGGAAAAACAGACTCTGCAAAAATGTTGATATTTACAAACGAAATTTTCGTCATAACTTGGCTAAAAATGGTCACATAGATGTAAGAATAACTGTTTTGAGCAGCTAATTACCAGTGCTAACGATCCCTATTACTTTTTGAAGGATTAAGGGAAATTAGTTTTTGGATCAATTTTCGCATTTTTTGTAAGGAGGGTGGTCATCAAAATTTGCCAAATATGGCCAAAAAATTTAATTTCCATTTTTGAACACAGTTTGATTGGAAATTTTATTACGAGCTCAGTGAGGTATGACATTCCATATTCAGACAATTATTTTTTATGTTGTGGCAAAATAAATATTTGATGACCGAAATTTGGAAAAACAGACTCTGCAAAAATGTTGATATTTACAAACGAAATTTTCGTCATAACTTGGCTAAAAATGGTCACATAGATGTAAGAATAACTGTTTTGAGCAGCTAATTACAAGTGCTAACGATCCCTATTACATTTTGAAGGATTTAGGAAATTAATTTTTGGATCAATTTTCGCATTTTTTGTAAGGAGGAGGGTCATCAAAATTTGCCAAATATGGCCAAAAAATTTAATTTCCATTTTTGAACACAGTTTGATTGGAAATTTTATTACGAGCTCAGTGAGGTATGACATTCCATATTAAGACAATTATTTTTTATGTTGTGGCAAAATAAATGATTATTTGATAACCGAAATTTGGAAAAACAGACTCTGCAAAAATGTTGATATTTACAAACGAAATTTTCGTCATAACTTGCCTAAAAATAGTCACATAGATGTAAGAATAACTGTTTTGAGCAGCTAATTACCAGTGCTAACGATCCCTATTACTTTTTGAAGGATTTAGGAAACTAATTTTTGGATCAATTTTCGCATTTTCTGTAAGGAGGGGGGTCATCATAATTTGCAAAATATGTCCAAAAAATTTAATTTCCATTTTTGAACACAGTTTGATTGAAAATTTTATTACGAGCTCAGTGAGGTAGACATT
>NW_001847144.1:0-1037 GCF_000001215.4 Drosophila melanogaster
ATGACGAAAATTTCGTTTGTAAATATCAACATTTTTGCAGAGTCTGTTTTTCCAAATTTCGGGTCATCAAATAATCATTTATTTTGCCACAACATAAAAAATAATTGTCTGAATATGGAATGTCATACCTCACTGAGCTCGTAATAAAATTTCCAATCAAACTGTGTTCAAAAATGGAAATTAAATTTTTTGGCCATATTTTGCAAATTTTGATGACCACCCCTCCTTACAAAAAATTCGAAAATTGATCCAAAAATTAATTTCCTAAATCCTTCAAAAAGTAATAGGGATCGTTAGCACTGGTAATTAGCTGCTCAAAACAGTTATTCTTACATCTATGTGACTATTTTTAGCCAAGTTATGACGAAAATTTCGTTTGTAAATATCAACATTTTTGCAGAGTCTGTTTTACCAAATTTCGGTCATCAAATAATCATTTATTTTGCCACAACATAAAAAATAAGTGTCTGAATATGGAATGTCATACCTCACCGATCTCGTAATAAAATTTCCAATAAAACTGTGTTCAAAAGAGGAAATTAAATTTGTTGGCCATATTTTGCAAATTTTGATGACCCCCCTCCTTACAAAAAATGCGAAAATTGATCCAAAAATTAATTTCCCTAAATCCTTCAAAAAGTAATAGGGATCGTTTGCACTGGTAATTAGCTGCTCAAAACAGTTATTCTTACATCTATGTGACCATTTTTAGCCAAGTTATAACGAAAATTTCGTTTGTAAATATCAACATTTTTGCAGAGTCTGTTTTTCCAAAATTTGGTCATCAAATAATCATTTATTTTGCCACAACATTAAAAATAATTGTCAGAATATGGAATGTTATATTTCACTGAGCTCGTAATAAAATTTCCAATCAAACTGTGATCAAAAATGGAAATTAAATTTTTTGGCCATATTTTGCAAATTTTGATGACCCTCCTCCTTACAGAAAATGCGAAAATTGATCCAAAAATAAGTTTTCTAAATCCTTCAAAAAGTAATAGGGATCGTTAGCACTGGTAATTAGCTGCTCAAAA
>NW_001846100.1:0-1452 GCF_000001215.4 Drosophila melanogaster
ATTTTGAGCAGCTAATTATCAGTGCTAACGATCCCTATTACTTTTTGAAGGATTTAGGGAAATTATTTTTTGGATCAATTTTCGCATTTTTTGTAAGGAAGGGGGTCATCAAAATTTGCCAAATATGGCCAAAAAATTCAATTTCTATTTTTGAACACAGTTTGATTGGATATTTTATTACGAGCTCAGTGAGGTATGACATTCCATGTTCAGACAATTATTTTTTATGTTGTGGCAAAATAAATGATTATTTGATGACCAAAATTTGGAAAAACAGATTCTGCAAAATGTAATATTTACAAACGAAATTTTCGTCATAACTTGGTTAAAAATGGTCACATAGATGTAAGAATAACTGTTTTGAGCAGCTAATAACCAGTGCTAACGATCCCTATTACTTTTTGAAGGATTTAGGGAAATTAATTTTTGGATCAATTTTCGCATTTTATGTAAGGAGGGGGGTCATCAAAATTTGCAAAATTATGCCAAAAAATTTAATTTCCATTTTTGAACACAGTTTGATTGGAAATTTTATTACGAGCTCAGTGAGGTATGACCTTCCATATTCAGACAATTATTTTTTATGTTGTGGCAAAATAAATGATTATTTGATGACCGAAATTTGGAAAAACAGATTCTGCCAAAGAAGTAGATATTTACAAACGAAATTTTCGTCATAACTTGGTTAAAAATGGTCACATAGATGTAAGAATAACTGTTTTGAGCAGCTAATTATCAGTGCAAACGATCCCTATTACTTTTTGAAGGATTTAGGGAAATTAATTTTTGGATCAATTTTCGCATTTTATGTAAGGAGGGGGGTCATCAAAATTTGCAAAATATGGCCAAAAAATTTAATTTCCATTTTTGAACACAGTTTGATTGGAAATTTTATTACGAGCTCAGTGAGGTATGACATTCCATATTCAGACAATTATTTTTTATGTTGTGGCAAAATAAATGATTATTTGATGACCAAAATTTGGAAAAACAGACTCTGCAAAAATGTAGATATTTACAAACGAAATTTTCGTTATAACTTGGCTAAAAATGGTCACATAGATGTAAGAATAACTGTTTTGAGCAGCTAATAACCAGTGCTAACGATCCCTATTACTTTTTGAAGGATTTAGGGAAATTAATTTTTGGATCAATTTTCGCATTTTATGTAAGGAGGGGGGTCATCAAAATTTGCAAAATATGGCCAAAAAATTTAATTTCCATTTTTGAACACAGTTTGATTGGAAATTTTATTACGAGCTCAGTGAGGTATGACATTCCATATTCAGACAATTATTTTTTATGTTGTGGCAAAATAAATGATTATTTGATGACCAAAATTTGGAAAAACAGACTCTGCAAAAATGTAGATATTTACAAACGAAATTTTCGTTATAACTTGGCTAAAAATGGTCACATAGATGTAAGAATAACTGTTTGAGCAGCTAAAAC
>NW_001845793.1:0-1986 GCF_000001215.4 Drosophila melanogaster
ACAGTTATTCTTACATCTATGTGACAATTTTTAGCCAAGTTATAACGAAAATTTCGTTTGTAAATATCATTACTTTGGCAGAATCTGTTTTTCCACATTTCGGTCTTCAAATATCATTTATTTTGCCACAACATTAAAAATAATTGTCTGAATATGGAATGTCATACCTCACTGAGCTTGTAGTAAAATTTCCAATCAAACTGTGTTCAAAAATGGAATTAAATTTTTTGGCCATATTTTGCAAATTTTGATGACCTTCTTCCAAAAATTGCAAAAATTGATCTAAAAATTAGTTTCCCTAAATCCTTCAAAAAGTAATAGGGATCGTTAGCACTGGTAATTAGCTGCTCAAAACAGTTATTCTTAGATCTATGTGACCATTTTTAGCCAAGTTATAACGAAAATTTCGTTTGTAAATATCAATATTTTGGCAGAATCTGTTTTTCCAAATTTCGGTCAAAAAATAATGATTTATTTTGCCACAACATAAAAAATAATTGTCTGAATATGGAATGTCATACCTCACTGAGCTTGTAATAAAATTTCCAATCAAACTGTGTTCAAAAATGGAAATTAAATTTTTTGGCCATATTTTGCAAATTTTGATGACCCCCGTCGTTACAAAAAATGTGAAAATTGATCGAAAAATTAATTTCCCTAAGTCCTTCAAAAAGTAATAGCGATCGTTAGCACTGGTAATTAGCTGCTCAAAACAGTTATTCTTACATCCACGTGACAGTTTTTAGCCAAGTTATAACGAAAATTTCGTTTGTAAATATCAACATTTTTGCAGAGTCTGTTTTTCCAAAATTCGGTCATCAAATAATCATTTATTTTGCCACATTAAAAATAATTGTCAGAATATAGAATGTCATACTTCACTGACTCGGAATAAAATTTCCAATCAAACTGGGTTCAAAAAATGGAAATTAAACTTTTTGGCCCTATATTACAAATTTTGATGACCTCCCTCCTTCCCAAAAATGTGAAAATTGATCTAAAAATTAATTTTCCTAAATCCTTCAAAAAGAAATAGCGATCATTAGCACTGGTAATTAGCTGCTCAAAACAGTTATTCTTACATCTATGTGACAATTTTTAGCCAAGTTATAATGAAAATTTCGTTTGTAAATATCATTACTTTGGAAGAATCTGTTTTTCCACATTTCGGTCTTCAAATAATCATTTATTTTGCCGCAACATTAAAAATTATTGTCAGAATATAGAATGTCATACTTCACTGAGCTCATTATAAAATTTCCAATCAAACTGTATTCAAAAATGGAAATTAAATTTTTTGGCCATATTTTGCAAATTTTGATGACCCCCAACTTCCAAAAATTGTGAAAATTGATCCGAAAATTAATTTCCCTAAATCCTTCAAAAAGAAATAGCGATCGTTAGCACTGGTAATTAGCTGCTCAAAACAGTTATTCTTACATCTATGTGACAATTTTTAGCCAAGTTATAACGAAAATTTCGTTTGTAAATATCATTACTTTGGCAGAATCTGTTTTTCCACATTTCGGTCTTCAAATATCATTTATTTTGCCACAACATTAAAAATAATTGTCTGAATATGGAATGTCATACCTCACTGAGCTTGTAGTAACATTTCCAATCAAACTGTGTTCAAAAAATGGAAATTACATTTTTTGGTCATATTTTGCAAATTTTGATGACCCCCGTCCTTATAAAAAATGTGAAAATTGTTCGAAAAATTAATTTCCCTAAATCCTTCAAAAAGTAAAAGCGATCGTTAGCACTGGTAATTAGCTGCTCAAAACAGTTATTCTTACATCTATGTGACAATTTTTAGCCAAGTTATAACGAAAATTTCGTTTGTAAATATCATTACTTTGGCAGAATCTGTTTTTCCACATTTCGGTCTTCAAATATCATTTATTTTGCCACAACATTAAAAATAATTGTCTGAATATGGAATGTCATACCTCACTGAGCTTGTAGTAAAATTTCCAATCAAAC